>NC_056750.1:536655064-536955064 GCF_019279795.1 Protopterus annectens
GGAGAGAGTCTTGAAGAGCTTGCAATGCTAGGAGCACTGCTCTCATCTCCAGGATATTGATGTGCAAGTGATACCCGTGAGGTTGCCAAGTGCCTTGGACTGTCTTCCCTAGATAATACCCCCCCACCTTATCAGGGAAGCATCTGTGGTCACTGTGGCGACCGGGTGGGGTTCCATGAAAGGTCTGCCCTGAGAAACTAGTGGGGAGACTATCCACCAGGAAAGGTATCGTTTGCAAGATTCCGTAATTAGCATCATGTGAGACATGGGTAATTCCTGGAAGAACCATTGTGTGAAAAGTAGCCACTGAAGGATTCTCATATGAAAGCGTGCTAAGGGAACTAGAAGAATGGCTGCTGCCATGGACCCTAGAGCATGAAGAACATATTTGACTTGAATTCTTTTGCTCCTCAGGAGAAGTGAAACCTGTTTTCGAATAATGGAAACTCTTTCCTGAGGCAATTTTACAATCATTTTTTTGTGTTTAGCTCTGCTCCTATGTATGTAATAGATTGACAGGGCAACAAGACAGATTTTTCGAAGTTTATAGTGATGCCTAGTTGAGCACAGGATGTGATGGTGTAATCTTGTGCCTCTATAAGTTGTTGCCTGGTGGTAGCAGTGAGGAGCCAGTAGTCCAGATAAGGAATCACCTGGAATCCTAGACGTCTCAGGTGAGCCGTGACTACTGCAACGCATTTGGTAAACACCCTGGGGGCTGTGGTGAGACCAAAGGGCAGAGCTCTGAATTGGTAATGACTGGCCCCTAGCCGGAAGCGTAGAAATCTCCTGGACCATCTGTCCATTTTTATATGATAGCATGTGTCCTGAAGTTCTTTGGAGCACATCCAATTGCCCTGACCCAGAAAGGGGAGAATGGACTACATTGTTACCATCTGGTACTTTTCGTTTTGCACAGATTTGTTTAACCTGCTGAGATCCAGAATTGGTCTCCAGTCCCCTGTCTTTTTGGGCACTAAAAATAATCTTGAGTAAGTTCTGGATCTTACTTGTTCTGCAGGAACTTCCTGGATGGCTCTTTTTTGTAGCAGTCTTGAAACTTCTGTGACCGCCTGATCCCTTAGACTGGGTGGAACATCTGTGATGGATTTTTCTGAAACAAAAGGGGGTTGACAAAAGAGAATCTTGTAACTTCCGGATATAATTGCTAGTAACCATTTGTCTTTTGTAATGTTTTGCCAGGTGACTGGGTACAATGAAAGCCTTCCCCCAATTGCCTCCAGAGTTGAGCAGTCAGGCATCCCTTCAGGGATGTTGATAGGGTTTGGAAGAGAATGTATCTCTGTCACCCTGATTTTGCGGACCCCTCTGCCACGAGGGTGGTGTCTGCCATTGTTATTATTTCCCCCTCTGCCCCTGGGGGAAAATTCACCATGTGCATCAGGAAAGGGTCCATGGGATTTTCAAAACCACATCTTTCCACCCTTCTGACCCTTTGGGCATGGTCTGGTAGGAGTGGAAAAACGGTCTCCGACATCAGAGAGCGTCTTGCCTTCCTGCTGGCACCTGGTAAGCGTGTCTTTCACCTGAGGCCCAAAGAGAGAGGAGCCATCAAAGGGGGTATTGGTGAAGGATGCTCTGAAAGGTTCTGCAAATTGACACAGCCATAGCCAAGAATGTCTCCTAAGAGCCACTCCTGTTCATGCAGCTCTACTCGCTCCATTGGCTGCGTATGATATAAGCCTCATGGAGGAGTTGACTATTGAATTAAGAGTTGCCAGCTGGGTAGCTACCTTGGCTGAAGCTCCCTCAGCTGTTGGATCTTATAAGGTATCTCCAAGCTCTTTTAGGAGATCCCTCTGAAGCCTAGTAAAATGGGAAGATAGTTCAGGGACCTAAGGGAGAAGGTCGCTGATGAAAACATTTGCTTCCCATATCTATCCATCGTATGAGAGTCTTTATTCAGTGGATGGACAGATGAGGAGGTTTCAGCTAACTCTCTCTTTGTGGCTGCTGCTACCACCATGGCATCAACTGGGACACATTTAGTCAAGAACTGTTTGACTTGGGGAGCTGTGATGAATTTATTGGGTCTCCTTGGCACAGGTTCCATGGAATCAGGAGCTGACCAAGCCTTTCAAGACACCACAGACATGAGTGGATCAAATGGCGGAGACACCCAGGAGGTGGAAGGTCAGGAACCAAATGCGTCCTGGTACACAGACTAATCCTCGGAGGGGGCTGGGAAAGTCCAGCTACTCCTCTGCCTGAGAATCTGAAGGATGTCCGAAAAGGATACATCTTCATTGGAGGACCTTGGGGAACCCTCTGATTCATCCAGGTCTGTATCTGAGGTGACAGACTCAGGGGAGTCTATGTGCTTCCTCTTGCACTTTGTCTTCTGGGGAGCCTGCCCAGAATGTTCTGGGGAGGCTTCGGAAGAAGAGGGTTCACACAATGGAGTGTCCTGGGGCATAGGTTCCCTACGCTTTGGGGCTGGAGGAGGAGCAGAGGTTGTCACAGGCACTGAGGGGGACAAAGCCAATTGAACCGATAGTAGAGTCGTCTGTGGGGACACCACTCTCCGCATGACCTCAAAAGCATTATGATCTTGACACAAGGAGGGCTCCAGCTCTGAAGAGACAGGAATACCACCCTACACCGAGGGCGACGGCTCAGTGGCCGATGTGGGAGCCAAGCTCAACTGACCCGATGCTCTGAGAGGAAGAGCAGGGTCAGACAAGGGTCTGATTCCCCTTCCCACTTGGAGCCGATGAGAGAGCTTCGGTACCCAAATACCTCAATGGAAGAAAGAATCGAGGTAATTGGAGCCAACGTCGGAGCCAATAAGGATGTCATCAGAGCCGAAGGAACCACTATCGGGGTGTCATTGGACTCCGGCTCCGAACTAAGTGCAGTCAGAGGAGGAATCTAAATCGAAGCAGATGGAGCCAAAGCCTGTTGAGGTGGACTTGAAAGCATTTTAGCAAGGGCCTGTAACGTAAGCAACCTACTGACCACTCTCTCCACATCCTGATCCGATAACCTCGAGGATCGAGAGGCGTGGGAAGATGAGCGATGACTGGACCTGCTTTAAAGTAATGGTGATTGTGGCACCGAGCGAATTGGCTCCAAAGAAGGAGACTAGCTCTTTTGTGGCTCCGAGACAGCCCCGAAGTAATAGTTGGAGCCGACGGAGAGGTGGTCTTGTCGTGCCAGCCGGCACTGACACACTTGGTTTGTCAAGCTCACAGGTTGGTTCCGAACATGGAGCCGATAGCTTGACTGGTTTCAAAGGTTTCACTGGCTGATATGCTTTAGCCAGAGAATCCTGTTTTAATAATCCATGGAGGATAAGCTTGTTTTTCTGCTCTTGCAGGACCCTTGGACTAAATGCATGACAAACAGCACAAGAGACCTGCAGCTGCAGAGCCCCCAAGCAATAAACACAACTAGTGTGCCCATCTGTCAGAGACATCTTCTGATAGCATGAGTCACACTTTTTAAAACCAGAGGTTTTAACTTCCTTAGACACTTTACTAATGTCAAATTACAATAGATAAAACTAAAAACTGATAAAGACCTTAAAGGAGAGCCTCTAACTTAAATGGCTGTCTCTGGAGGGGGGGAGAACTCTTTAAGTTAAATGAGTTCATGGAATAACAGAAGGCCTAGCAACTAAGGAGCGATGGCCAACACAGCACAAAAGAAAAGCACAAGGATGAGATAAGGAGATCTACTGTAAAAGAAACTAACTACTACCAAAGAAGAATGATATCAAACTTAAGCACCATATTTGAGTTTAAAAGAGAGAAAAAAATTATACTAAGCCTGAGCTAGTATTGATCGCAACCTCGCAACTAAAGCGGCAAATGAGATTTGGGTAGCTGGTGCTTGGCAATCTGGGATGAGGGGTAGCCTCGAGCCAGTAAAGGGCTCTCGAGCTACAGTAAGTGGCTGAGTCAGAGCCGAGGATTGGCTCTGAACCCATCCAGCAAGAACAAAGGCAATATTGGACAACTTAACATTAATCTTTTTGACCTGGAATCATATCATGTGAACCCATGGAAGAGGAAGAGAGGCTGTCAAGGAAGATGTGTTAAGCAAAGCCCTTATGAACTGCAATATATAAGTTGCTATTAGTACAGATGTGTTGTGAGTGATAGTTATTCCCAGGTGAGAGCATAACTGGAATACATGACTTCTTCTTTTGATCAACTGATACCTGGTCAGAGTAGTTATGAGCCAGTCATTCAAATAAGGAAACATCCGGAATCCTTGCAGTCTCAGTGAGCTGCTACCACTGCCATGCATTTAGTGAAAACCCTGGGGGCTGTAATGATACCAAAGGTCATAGCTCTAACCTGGTAATGACTAACTCCCAGCTGGAAATGTAAGTATTTTCTGGATTGCCTGATCATTTTGATATGATAATACACATCCTGAAGATCAGTTGAGCACATCCAGTTGTCCTTGTGCAGAAATGGCAGAATGGACTGAATCATGACCATTCGGAACTTTGTGTGCTGAACTGACTTGTTCAGATTGCTGAGATCCAAAACTGGTCTCCAGTCCCCTATTTTCTTTGGCACTAAAAATAATCGTAAGTTCTGAACTCTTTGAGTCTGGGGGGACCTCTTGGATCACTCTTTTTTTCTAGCAACAGGAATTTTGCTTACTGTAGAGGGAGGAGGATGGAAAAAGGAAATGATATAACCTCTGCAAATAATCCACTGCACCCATGCATCTTTTGTAATCTGTAGCCAGACTCTCTGGTGCAGGGATAAATGACTGCTGACTGCCTTCAGTGGTGGACTATCAGGCCTCCTTCTAGAATCACTGGTAAGATCTGTCAGAGAAGGAAACTCTAGAGCCTTGGTGGGCTGCCTCTGCCATGTAGACAACATCTTCCATTAGAGTTCCCCCCTCTGCCTCTGGGGGAACTATCTCCATGCAGATCTTGGAAAGGACCCTGGGACCTTTTAAAGCACATTTTGTGACCATCCTGTTGATTCCTGGAAAAGGTCCTTTGAGGAGTTAAAAAACATAAGCCCATAGCCGACAGAGTTTTACTTTCTTGCTCACACCTGGATAGTGTGTCTTTAACCATGGGGCCAAATAGTGAAATTCCATCAATAAGAGCATTGATGAAGGAAGACCTGAAGAGCTCTGCAAAATCACACAGGCACATCCAGGCATGCCTCTAGATGGAAATGCCTGAACCCACCACCCTTGAGGTACCTTCAGCTGCATGAGAAATGAGCCTAATGGACAAATTTGAAATGGACTGCAAAGTAGCCAACTGCGAGGCAATAGAACTCTCTGCCCCAGAAGTAACTATCTCTAACAGGGATTTGGTGAGTTCTTTAATCAAATTCCTCTGAAGACTAGTAAAGTGTGCCAAATAGTTCAGCAATCAAACTGGAAAGGTCGCTGAAGCATACACATGCTTCCAAAATCTGTACATTGCCCTGGACTCCCTGTTAAGAGGATGAACAGAGAAGTTTTGTTCTGTAAGTTCCTTCTTTGTAGCTGCTGCTACAACATAGCATCTAAAAGTACTCTATCACTCCAAAACTCTCTATCATTCAGCGGTGCCAGAATCCTGTCTGGTCTTTTGGGGATCGACTCAACAGAGTCAGGTTCATTCCATGCCTGCCAAGAAATCAAGTCAATGAGCTCGTCAGCAAGCAGAGTCACCCAGGAGGTAGCTGGGCCAGACCCAAAGGCTTACAGGAATACCAATTCCTCTTGGGAAGGATTGTCAGTAAACCAGCCACCTCTTTGTTTTAGGATCTCTAGGATGTGTCCAAAGGAGACATCATCAGGTGGTGCTCATTTCTTTCCCTTTGTGTGAACTGCAGCATTGTTATTTGCACTCTCCATTTCTTAATATAAATGAATATGCTTTCATTTTTGTCTATACCTGGAAGGCCATTTGCCCATTTACATTCCAAGATAATATGGATAGAGCAGCCATTCTGATAAAAAGCTATTGTTCCCACCCATATTACATTACATATTTTTTGATTGTGAGTTGTCAACCTTTGTCTGACAGTCTAATATTTTATACAGTTGTTTCTTTTCATTACCATTTGAACCTATGTCATGTTTCAAGACTTTGAGCTTTAATGAAGCTCCTCACAGAAAAAACTAAATACGTGTTCAGATCACCCCTTCCCATATTAACTTAGAACAAACACAGAAAACTATGTACATTTTCAACAAATGTAGTTTAACACTCCAAATAGAAACAATTTCCCCACATCAACAGTTGCACATATTCTAAAATTAAGGTTACCGTTACCCGTGTTAAAGTGCATGTTAGAGGACCCATGTTTCCACTTAACCTCGTTGCTGCCTGTCCTTTTATAATCCCTATTCTTCTAAGATGTGAAAAATAGCTTGTATGCTTTCAGAAAACACTATCTTTCAGCCTTAAGAGAAGTGAACTGACTGCCTTTAAATAAAAGTAAGTTTGTGCACTGTTCTGTTAAATGCTTTAATTTTTAAGTGTAAAGGATAAACTGTACAGAGAAGGAAAAATGTTACTGCATGCATTTCATTTCTAATATGCTTCATAACATGATGGGTTCTTTCATATTTTTCAGCATGTATTTGATGATTTACTTCCTGTAATTGCTGACAGGGCAAGGAATGTAAAAAGATTTGTTCTCTGTAAAAACTTCAGAACTCATACCTAATATGGAAAGTCATAAACAAGTAGTCAGGAGATCTTAGCAAAATTAATGCCGTAGTGTTCATTTTTAATTGGTCAGTGGTTGTTCTATGATTGTTACTGTAATGTTGCTTTTAGTGAAAAAAAAGATAAAAATTCCATTATTTTGTAGTTCGAGGAGACATTACCTTGATTTCTGAGGCTCCCATATAATGTATGAAACAACTGAAAATCCAAACCAAACGAAGACCCAACAAAGAAGGATCCACCAAAAGTAGTTTATTAAAAGCTCTCTGACGTCTCGGCCACAGCCTTCAAGGAGTACAAGTAACACACATATACTAACCATATATATATATATATATATATATATATATATATATATATACAAAAAGACTTGATCAATAAGCTTAATTAAACAATTAGTTAAATTGCATTATTATATTCAATTTAGCAGCAACTTCCAGTTAAAATCTTCATTCAAACCAAATGGGTGTAGTGTTTTAAATTTTAAAATATACACAGCTTCCTTATGTTGCAAGCGCTGTTTAATATTGTCACTTGCATTATTATGATGTTTAATTTGTTCTAAAACACATCCCTTCAACCCCTTATTGTCACTGTTATGGAAACTTAAAAAGTGTATGGCAACAGGACTTTCTTCTTTCTTATTTTTATGTCATTGGCATGTTCTAAAAGTCTTACTTTAAATGCTCTTTTTGTTTCCCCTATATAGAATTTCTTACAGGGGCAGCTAAGTGCATAGATAACACCATCTGAGTTACAATCAAAGTTGTCCTTCACTTCAAAGGGAATGTTATTAATATAAGCAAAACTAGAGATGACAAACTGGCATGCTTTACATTTGCCACACTGCTGTGTTCCTATTCTCTTTGTACCAAATGGTATCGATACTGTTGGAAAGTTAAATCTACTCTTTACCAGGAAGTCTTTGATGTTCTTGCCCCTTCGATAGGAAAATTTCAAATCTACATTCAACCAAGAATTAACATTATTAAGGGAACTGAAGTATTCCCAAAGTTGTGAAAAGAGTTTTGTAAATTCTGCTGTGAAGCAACCATAAGTAGTAACAAAATACATACTCTCTTTTTCTTGTTGTTGTGCTTTAGTAAATTGTTGAAAATTATACACCTTTTTATAAGTTGGAACCATTGTTCTATTATTTTTGTTATTAAACTTATTATAACTATCAGTTAACATTTGTATATTATAGCCTCTCTTGACAAAAGCGTCAAATAATAGCTGTAGCTCTTTGTAAAAAGATTCAGTGTTGTTACATAAGCGAGAAACTCTAACCATTTCTCCATATGGCAGAGAACCAATTGTATGGGGGGGGGTGTCCACTAGTACTATGGACATAGTGGGTACCCCCCTCAAATTTCCTGTTAACAGAAGTTATTAAATGCGTACCATTACTGATGTCCAAAACTATGTCCAAAAAAGGCATGTAAGTGCCTATTCTGAGACCATCAAATTGTATAGAGAATCTATTAAGATTTAAATCAGCAATAAACTGTTGGACCTGGGTTCTACCACCTTCCACTAAAAAAATTAAATCATCAACATACGTAAAGTACTTGATAACATAATTTTGAAAAAATGAATGTCTGTAAATAACTTCAACTTCAAACAGACCCATTGCCAGATTTGCATACATGGGGGCAAATGCAGCCCCCATGGCCGTCCCTTGTTTTTGACGGTATAATGTGTTGTTAAACTCAAAAAAATTGTTATTTAAAGAAAAAAATATCAAATCAATAATGAATTCAGTTGATAGAGATTCTCCTAGAAAAAATCTAACAGATTCCAACCCGAAAGAATGACTTATATTGGTGTACAAACTTTTTACATCGACAGTCACCCAATACATTCTATCGTTCCAATGTGTGTCATGTATTTTCTTTAAAAATTCAAATACATCAGTAATGTAGGATGGTAATACTTTCACATATGGTAACAAATAATTATGCAAAAAAATGCCCAAATTATGTAAAAAATAAAACCGTCCAGAGACAAAGACTTACATGCCTTTTTTGGACATAGTTTTGGACATCAGATTGGTACGCATTAAATAACTTCTGTTAACAGGAAATTTGAGGGGGGTACCCACTATGTCCATAGTACTAGTGGACATCCCCCCCATACAATTGGTTCTCTGCCATATGGAGAAATGGTTAGAGTTTCTCGCTTATGTAACAACAGTGAATCTTTTTACAAAGAGCTACAGCTATTATTTGACGCTTTTGTCAAGAGAGGCTATAATATACAAATGTTAACTGATAGTTATAATAAGTTTAATAACAAAAATAATAGAACAATGGTTCCAACTTATAAAAAGGTGTATAATTTTCAACAATTTACCAAAGCACAACAACAAGAAAAAGAGAGCATGTATTTTGTTACTACTTATGGTTGCTTCACAGCAGAATTTACAAAACTTTTTTCACAATTTTGGGAATACTTCAGTTCCCTTAATAATGTTAATTCTTGGTTGAATGTAGATTTGAAATTTTCCTATCGAAGGGGCAAGAACATCAAAGACTTCCTGGTAAAGAGTAGATTTAACTTTCCAACAGTATCGATACCATATGGTATAAAGAGAATAGGAACACAGCAATGTGGCAAATGTAAAGCATGCCAGTTTGTCATCTCTAGTTTTGCTTATATTAATAACATTCCCTTTGAAGTGAAGGACAACTTTGATTGTAACTCAGATGGTGTTATCTATGCACTTAGCTGCCCCTGTAAGAAATTCTATATAGGGGAAACAAAAAGAGCATTTAAAGTAAGACTTTTAGAACATGCCAATGACATAAAAGATAAAAAAGAAGAAAGTCCTGTTGCCATACACTTTTTAAGTTTCCATAACAGTGACAATAAGGGGTTGAAGGGATGTGTTTTAGAACAAATTAAACATCATAATAATGCAAGTGACAATATTAAACAACGCTTGCAACATAAGGAAGCTGTGTATATTTTAAAATTTAAAACATTACACCCATTTGGTTTGAATGAAGATTTTAACTGGAAGTTGCTGCTAAATTGAATATAATCATGCAATTTAACTAATTGTTTAATTAAGCTTGTTGATCAAGTCTTTTTGTATATATATGGTTAGTATATGTGTGTTACTTGTACTCCTTGAAGGCTGTGGCCGAGACGTCAGAGAGCTTTTAATAAACTACTTTTGGTGGATCCTTCTTTGTTGGTGCTCCCATATAATGTGTTTGTCTTTGCAATAAATAAGATTGTTATTCTCTGCTGAACTGTGTCATGTGAAAGTTATTGGGTACCTTAATCTCCACTCAGATTTCCAAGCTCTATTTGTGTGCTGCTGCATTAGAAATTGTCACTGGGCCCAAAAGAGTGACAGGATTTCTGTCCGGCAAGTTTCTGTTGTGTCTATATTCAATTTTGTAAATCTCAACAGAGTCTAAAATCTCTACAGGTAAACCTTATCAACACTTTCTGCTTTCATTCTGATTGCATGTGAATGGGTAAATTGCATGCATTTGGGAAACTGGATGCAATGTAATCACCCTTACTAACTGCATTAAGTTATTTAATTCTGTGCTAGTGCAGTCAAACCGATATATACAAGGACCAAGTATCCTTGTTACAAAGACTGAGTATTCTTGTCAGAAGGACAGAATATCCTTCTCAGGAGTGACAGTGGGTTCTAATCAGACATAAAGAAAAGGAAAAAAGAAGATTCCTTCATTGGTATTGTGAGTGACCCTAATTATAGTCGCTTGTCTACATTTTTGGTGTGAGAGTGGGTTTTTATATTGGGGCCCACTACAAATAGTTTAAAAGAGTTGGAGTATGGGACTCCAGGCATGTATATGCTTAACAAGTATGGAAGAGACAGATGTAGTTATTTGGTAAGAAGGTCTGAGCTCACTAAAAATGTTAGTGCTTTACAGTTTCCAGAAAAAGGTACCTTTGATAAGAAAATTTTAGAAAATCTAAAAAATTAAACTGAAACAAAAGGATAATAAGGCTACTTGTTTGGTCAGCTTTTAATGACTGGCAAGAATAATATAAAAATGAGGAAAAGGAATCTGTAGTTAGAAGCTTAAAATATAACTCAGAATAAAATCACAGCTGGAAGTGGCTAGCAGAACAGCAAATACATTACAAAAATGTGAAGATGAAAAATCCATCCCCTGGGGTATGTATCCATAAAGACAGAAAAATTATCAGTCATGCAGCCATAACCATCTGATGACCCATCCGTGCCTTAAGAAGCTGACAGCACTTCTTCTGCAAGAGGACAGGTGAAGGTGAATTTTGCAGAAACAAGCACTACTACTTCTCCGAATATAGCCCAAGTTACTTCCAGCACTTCCAGTCATCCCTCTGGGTCAGTTTATAACACTAGACTCCATCAGCAATGTCATCCAGTACCCACTGTGGTGGGTATCATTGCATCAAATGTTAATGGGTATAACTAATAAATGGAAATAGTTGTATCACAGACATAAATAAAGAACAAATGCTAAACATGTGGGAAAACTGAAAAGATTTCCTAATAAAAATTTGTTATCAAAAACTAGTACTTTGAGGAAGATTAAAGACATTATTACTATATTTCCAATTGTACTAGATGGGGAAGAATATCAGTGGACATCCCTGCTAAGCAAACTGCAGGAGAATAGAAAGACTTTTGACTCTTCTGCTGATTCAGATATACCTCCTTCCACAAATGCACCCCTTACAAGAAGAACCAAATCCAGCAGCAGCTAGAGACAGCAAGGCTGAATCTACTGTAAGAGTAGCATGACCATGGACTGCACTGGATTTTCAAAGCATTGCATACTTTCTCCCTTCTTTTCTAGCACATTCAGCAAAATGTGCAAATAAATCTTAGAAGGATATGTAGAATAACAAAACCCTACTGTTGAAGACCTGACAGCAGTATTAAAAGTCTCCACACCTCCTGATATTTTTATGAAATCACAGGATAAATCAAATATAGGTGACAATATTCTGAAATACAGAGATGATGGTTTTCTAGCTGCTATAAATAACCTCTTACAAGCCATTACCACAGTGTGCCCCCTACACTAATTGGGCAAGAATTAACCCTATTGTGTACAAAGAGAATGAATCTATTGATGCATATTTGCAATGCATGATAGATGCATTTGAAGCCTTCTCTGGATTTCCAGAGCCTACTCAAGTGCGGCAGCCAGTGGGTTGTAAGCAACTTTTGCAGAGTTTAACTATACAAGAACAGATTAAAAAGGTTTGTTTGAATTGGCCAAGCTTAGGCATTCATGAAATTGCCAGTCAGGCATAATATGTAGCTGATAATATACTTAGGGAAGAAAAAGAACAGAAGAAAAAAATTAGACATCCAGTTCCAGCAGTTCAAAACTGACTCCTGAGGATTGGGAAGGGAAAGAAAAAATTGCGGAGGGAAATGCAGATTTTTTCCAGGAAACACCAGGACAATATCAGCAAATTATTATCCCCTTGATTTACCACTGTCACTGCAAGGTCCACCACATTTAAATGCTTGTTGTAATTGTGGTCAGACTGGGCACTGGCAAAAAGAATGTTCATTATCTGGACAGCAAGAAGGTTCATCAAATGTTCAAATGCCACAGCAACCTGAAATAAACTGTCCTGTATGGAAAACTGCTTTGCAGTCACCAGTATGGCAGCAAACTTGTTAGGGCAGCCATGAGTAGGAGCCACAGTTACTTCCCTTGATACCCACTTACCAGGATGGACTTTTTGTCAGGGATACACTGCAAAATACATCTATTCCATTTCTCATTCATATAGGAGCATCTAGATCTTTGATTACTTTGGCAAATAATGAATACCTGCCACTTTCTAAACACATGATTTGAGGTGTAGGCATGTCCAGAGTTATTTTAGACTATCCAAAAACTAAACCTGTTACTATTCAAATTGGTTTGCTAAAAGATCAGCATGCTTTTATTGTAGGAAATTCAGCCCCTCTAAATCTTTTAGGTAGAGATTTAATGTGTAAACTTAGATGCATTGTGAGTTTGGTAGTACAGAAATGATCAGATACATGTTTTCATTTTTAGTTAACAGCTAGTGTTTTGTTTTAGTTTATTTTTATTCTGTGTAGGTAACCACTGTTTAAGATGGAAGAAGATAAGAACCGAAAGGTGACTGGATTTATTTGGATACGCTTATATGGGATTATATATTGTGGAGGATTTGTTTTGAGAATTTGATTTAGATGAATAGATGCTATTTTTTTCCTTGATAGTCTGACTGACCATATCCAGGAGTGCTCTTCTTTCTTGATGTTTCCAGTTTTATGGAAGATGATATTTTTTTCTTTTTGCTGCGATAGCAATGAGTTATATTATCACTTCTGTTTAACACAGGATTGTATTAATAAACAGGAGCAGAAAGCTGCTTATCTGTAGTACTGTAATTTGCTTATTTGGTGCCACTTGTAGTACGATTGGCCGCACTTTAACGTTTTATGTATAATTACTTGTGCGGTAGTACTGTTCTGATGATCAGCAAAATGTGTTCTCCAGTAGCTTTTTTGACATTTGGTAAAGTTGACTGCTTATACACACCTGTCTTTGTCTTGTTTTATCAGTTATTTGTTTAACTTATTATCTTTCCAGTTTTACTCCTATGCGCCAAATGGCAGCAGCCCATCATAGGAGTATCCCCTTTATTGACCTTCCCTTCCTAATTTTAGCTGTCTGTCTTTCATATGTAGTTGTGTTTACAGTTTTACTAGCATAGACACGTGTATATATGAGTATTTGTTTATTTTTTATTGTTGACCGGAATTTCATACGTTTTAGAAGAAAAATCCAGAATAAATTCAAAAATACGGGTAGAGGTGCAAAAAATAGGAACATATTTAAAAAAATATTCTTATAAACTTAGAAAGTTTCTAGAATAATAGGTTTGGGATTAGGATATATTCTCCGAATGGTATAAAGTCTAAAACTCAAATGTCTGTCATTATTTACTGACTGCAGTCTTCAGTGATTTGCCAGAAAAGCACACATTTTATGAGGTACAGGCTACAAATAAGAGGCAAAATTGTCTGAAATTCTTGACAGTTTAAGGTATGACATGGGTTGTCCAACTGGGGCTGATGCCCGTTTGCAGTGGAGGTCTAAGGAGAAAAGTACCATCTTCTTCATTTAGGTGACACTGGTTTTGTGCAGACTATCTTCATTTATTATCAGGTGCAGTTTCATTTTGTGCTTGAAAAATGTCTCTTTTATTCTAAAGAAGAGTAGTCAGTAGAAAAGTCTCTTGGGTCTAATGTTTCCTTCATTCTTCTCTGTACATTGATTTGTGTTTTTAGACTTTGCCTGTTATTAACCCGGTTACAATTGTTGACTAGCAGTCATGATATCTGGCTATGTTATGTTTTGTATGATTATTCTTTCCAGTAGTCTTTATAATTTTTTCATGTGCTTTGTATGAAAAGCATTTATTCTTGGTTATGAACTTCACCGATAATTAATACGCAGACATTTGGATTTGGGAGGGACAGATTTCAGCAGTTTCTCACAGACTTAAATCTTGAGTTGTGTGACTGCTGGCATGATTGTCTAGCAGACATTTTTGTCCTATCTAGCCAAATACGTTTGCTCTTAAGAAAGAGAGTAAAGATAATGTTTTAAAGGGTCTATGTTAAATGTTTGAACATCCAAAATGATGAACATTACATGGTCGAGACCAAATGTTCGACATTTGGGTGTTCGAACATCAAATAAAAACAAAATTAGAAAAAAAGAAAAAAAAAACACTTTAAAAGCATAGACAGGGGGCAAGCCCCTCTGCAGCCCCCACACCTCCCTACTTATATATACCAACTCCGAGACCACACTTCAGTGCAGAAAAGGGAAATTCTCCCTATCTGCACCATATGGCTCCGTCGAAAGTCAATCTTCGAACACTTAAAATTTTGAACGTTTGGTCTCGACCATGTAACGTTCGAAATTTTGAGCGTTCGAAGATTTGTCAGGTACCCTGTTTTAAACATTTGTGCAAGGGTGGCTATCTACCCATGTACCCTGCTATAAAGTGAACACTTTAGGTCAACATGGAGTGGAAACGTAAGTGCATTTTTGGAATGCTTGATAGAGTGTGCGCTGTCACATATATCTAGTGTGTTGTTTTTAATGGCAGATCGATTCAGTACCAACTTCACCCCCGATTCAGTGCCAAATTCACCCCCTTCTCACCCCCTAAAGGGACCATCTCAATACCGAAAGATTGCCAAATTCTGGTAATAACGGCCACACAGGTAAAAACCGGACACGCCAAAGCTAAGAATACAGCATCTATGGGACCAGGCGACATCCTGGGCTGTGTACTACGTGAACTACAAAATGAATTGGGACCTCACCTAAGTGTCATGTTTAATCATAGCCTTACCTCAGGCTTCATGCCCACTGAGTGGCACACAGCTACAGTTATCCCACTCCACAAGGGGGGATCGACCTTGGATCCTGGGAACTACCACCCCATCAGTCTGACGAGCCTGATCTGCAAGGCCATGGTTTGTATCATCATGGAACTTATAAATAAAGACATTGGCAACCTTCGAACACTGGACCCCACCCAGTTTGGGTCCCTGAAGGGCCGATCTTGTCTCCTGAACCTCTCTGACTTCTTTGAATCAGTCTCCAGAGCAGTGGATGAGGGTAAGACGGTCCACACAGCCTATCTGGACCTTGCCAAAGCCTTCGACACCATCCCCCACTCTGGAATCATAGATAAACTTAATAAGCTGGGCATTAATCCCTACGTCACTCGATGGGTTGCCAGCTGGCTTACTGACAGAACCCACACTGTAAAAGTAGCCAACTCCAAATCCAGCTCCAGACAAGTGACAAGTGCAGTACCTCAGGGTTCAGTCCTGGGACCACTCTTGTTTGGCATCTACTTCTCTGAAGTACAGGCCAGTACTAAGGGACTCTGGCTAACAAAGTTTGCAGATGACTGCAAACTTGGAGACATTACTGAATCCCCAAATTATGTGGATATTCTACAAAAGGGCCTTACAGAAATGGATTCTTGGTGCCAGAGCTATGTGCTCAAGCTCAATGCTAATAAATGTATAGTTATCCCCTTTTGGAAAAAACATGTACCCGTGAATTACCACATAGTGTGATAAGAGATTTAGGGATACAGGTGGCCAGTGATCTCGCCTTTGATAACCACATCACCACAACAGTCAGGAAATCCTTCTACATGGCACACCTCATCACTAAGAGCTTTTCATCCAGAAAAAAGGAGGTCATTGTCCCAGTGTACTTATTCCTCATTAGACCTATTATAGAATACAATGTCTTGTTTGGTACGTACATTTCAAGACATCTGCAATAACTGGAAAGGCCGCAGAAATACCTCACTAAAAGAATCACAGGCCTAAAGCAGATGCCCTATGTTGACCATCTAAGAAAATCTCCAGCTATACTCTGTTGCATATCGTCTACACAGAGGTGATCTCTGCTTAACATACAAGGCCATGTCAGACCCAGAGCTGTTGGGCATGCTACAATGAAAGAAATCCCAATCCCTCAGAGTCACATGCTCCAGGGATCTAAACCTTGTCATCACAATGAACAAAACATGTTGGAGGGATAAGTTCCTGACCCAGAGACTCCCCAGACTCTGGAATAGACTGCCCAAACACTAATACATGCGAGTGACGCAATTATACAACCAAATTGGAGGCTAAGCGCTCTCATCCCAAGACTGGATCAGACAGTCAGGAGGAGAAGGGAAATACTTGCATCATACTACCAGTCTCACACAGACCCATTAAACCAAGACCGGCAAAAAACACACATAAATACACGAAAACATACCCGGAGGCTCTAAATAAAAATCTGCAAAAGCAACAGAGACCTCCAAAGCAGACATCCAAGCAACCTCCAGCCCCCAACACAAACCAGGAAACACATACTTCACAAAATCAGTGTGCCATGCAATCACAGTGCTTAAGGCAAAATAACATACCCAACACACTAGTAATAGGTGACTCCATAGTAAGGCAGACTGACATCCCACTCACCAGGCTGAATAAGGAGAAGGTTACTGTTAGCTGCCTGTCGGGTGCCCCAGGATCTGCCACATAACACAAGCACTCAGGTCACTCCATAACAAGTACAAATATGACTCTGTCATTGTCCATGTTGGTGTGAATGACCTGAGCCGTACCTCCCTGGACTACATGAAAAGAGACATGGAAGAGCTCTCTGATCATGTAGCCCAGGCCGGTATGACCCTGACCCTGAGTAGCATCCTACCTTCACCACGAATGATACCATGGTATAAAAAAAATTATCAATTTCAACAACTGACTAAGTTTCTGGTGTCATTCAAAGGGGATCCAGTGTCTGTCTGCCTTGGATGACATGCTCGATAAGCCACGCTGCTTCTCTAGAGACAGCTTGCACCTGTCACCCTTAGGCTTTTGAATACTAGCCAAGGCTCTTGCCACCCCAATAGTGCCTTTTTTAGGCAAGGCTCAAAATACAAACAAACCGCCGTAAATAGCACAAGTAATGAAAAACTGAGGGTAATACTACTCAATGCCAGAAGTCTAAACCTCACAATGCATGCACTCGAGGCACTCCTCAGTATGGAGAAAATCGATATATGTGCAGTAACAGAAACCAGGTTTAAGGCTCCAGAGAGCACCCCAGCACTACCAGGCTACAATTCATACCATACATTTCGGCCACAGAACCCGGACCAAAATACAAAAGGTGGGGGCGTATCCATATTCATCCAGGATACCCACACCTCCAGGTTAGTGGCACAGCATGATGCTTCAGAGATCATCCACGTGCAACTAACAATGGGCAAAACTGCAACTCAAATTATAGCTTGCTAGAGATCACCCAATTTTCTACATTTGTTAAGCATCTGGTTGGGTTTGTTTGTTCTGATTTTTCTTTCCCACACTCCCTCCCTATTGGTATCCTGTTTTTATACTTGGTGGCTTTGCAGTTGCCCGCCCTACTGTAAATTTGATCTGGGACACTCCTCCCAGTCTAGTGTCATTACCTCATTCTACCTAATCCAGGGAGAACATCTGAGAAGGCCAACCCAGTTAGTTTCTGCTCCTCCTTTCCCCTTTCCACGTTACAAAAAAAAAAAATATATATATATATATATATATATATATATTTTCTAAGCTTGTTTCCTGCCTTTCCTGTAAGTCGTCTAGTCCAGATACAGATTGGCTGTATCCAGGACTTTTTGTAAGCTTCTGAACCCCCATGTCTTTCTGTGTTGGAGGGAAGCCTTCTAGCTTAATTTTGTTTCTTAGAACTAGCCAGTTTTCTACTAGTTTCAGCACTCAAATCTGTTTTTTGAGCTCAGCACTTGTTCAGAACTCATTGTAAGCACTAAATAAGCTACAAATGACTACAGCACTTAACTTTCCTCACTTGTCTAGAGGAAAACAATTTTTAGTACTTAATAAATAAGCACCTATCCAGGCATGTCTAAGGGTCAGCTCCCGGTGTTCTCTCCTGTCTACCTGATGAATCTGGGCATCTTGGGGCAATGCAGCAAATTGCCTAATGTACACAGACAACCCTATCCTCCTACCACCCAATACTACAAACTGTGAGAGATGCACTTATACAGCCAAACTGGAAGCAAAGCTTTCTTCACCCAAGACTGGACTAGACAGTCAAGAGGAGAAGGTAAACACTTGCACCACACCACACTCATCACATAGTCCCTCAAAACCTACACCACCAAAACACACACATAGAAACACAAAACACACACCTACATTCACTGTGCCTCTCAAAAAAAATCTACCCAAGCAACAGGGACTTCCAAAGCAGAAACACAACCAACCTCCACCCCCCCCAACACAACCCAAATGACACATAACCCACAAACTCAGTGTGCCACTCAACCACAGCTCATAAGGCATAACAAAGTACTCAACACTCTAGTCATAGGTGACTCTATAGTCAGACACACTGATGTTCCACTCACCATGCTAAACAAGGAGAAAGTTACTGTCAGCTGCTTGTCAGGTGCCAGGATCCACCCCATAACGCATGCACTCAGGTCACTCCACAAGTACAACTATGACTCTGTCACTGTCCATGTTGGTGTGAATGACCTAAGACGTACCTCCCTGGACTACATGAAAAGAGACATGGAGGAGCTGTCCAATCTTGTAGCCCAGGCAGGTATGACCCTAGCCCTGAGTAGCATCCTGCCATCACCCAGAATGATACCACAGTACAAGGACAAAATTATTGACTTCAACAATTGGCTAAGCTTCTGGTGTCATTCTAAGGGGATCCAGTATCTGTCTGCCTGGGATGACATGATCGACAAGCCACGATGCTTTGCCAGAGATGGCCTGCACCTGTCACCCTTGGGATGCCAGATACTGGGTAAGGCTCTTGCCACCCCTATAGTGCCTTTTTTAGGCAAGGTTCAAATGACAAATTCACCACTGTAACAGGTACAAGCAAGTAAAATCTGAGGGTAATGCTACTTAATGCTAGAAGTCTAAACCTCAAAATACACTCACTCGAGGCATTCCTTAAAATGGAGAACATTGACATCTGTGCAATGACAGAGACCTGGTTCAAGGCTCCAGAGAGCACCCCTGCATTACCAGGCTATAATTCATACCACATCTTTCGGCCACCTAACCTGGACCAGAGCACTAAAGGCGGAGGCGTGTCCATATTCATTAAGGATATCCACACCTCCAGGCTAGTTGCTCAGCATAATGCATCCAAGATTATCCAAGTGCAACTAACTCTGGGCAAGACCGCAATTCAAATTGTAGCTTGCTACAGATCCCCCGCCATGCCCCAGGATTCCCACTCCTCATTTCTTGATACACTGGAAAATATTACAGTACAACCTAACACCCTAATAATGGGCGATTTCAACTACCCCACCATTAACTAGGAAAACTACTAATGTACCAACTCTTGTGCTCAATGTTTTCTGGAATTCATAAATTCCATTGCCTTGCATCAGCTTATCCACACCCCCACCAGGGGCAACAATATCCTAGACCTGGTCATTACCAACATGGGCAACCAGTGTTCCACACCAGAGGTCAGTTCCTCGTTGGTCAGATCCGACCACAAGCTAATCACCCTAGACAGTCACATCCCACTCCCACCCCTCATTAGGGAAACCACCATAAAAAATTTCTCCAAAGCCAACTTCATGCTTCTTAAGACAGAAGTGGCAAAGTTCACGACACCCATGCTGACGGACAATAGAGGTACGACTGCTGAATCCTATACAATTGCACTTTATAAGCACTTACATGAGTGCATGGATCGTGCAATCCCTAACAGAACCAAGATGCTATCCTCCAAAAAAAGGAAGCCAATCTGGTGGGCCCTGCTATAAACAAGCTCTACAACAGAAGAAAGAAACTGTTGCAAAAAAAGAGTAAAATCCCATGATTGGAGGAACTCCGTGGTCAGCCTCAGTAAGAAGTTGAGAACCCTCATAAAATCCTCCAAAGCTAGTTATGAAAACAAAATTGCCACAGATTCTAAAGACAACCACAAAGCATTCTATAGCTATGTCAATGATCTCAATGGCAACACTCAGATCTGCTCTGAGTTGCAGCACAATGGCACTAAATATACAGAACCAACTGATATTGCCAACATCCTGGCAGATAGATTCAGTGCTAACTTTAACCCTCTCTCATCCCCTAAAGGGCCCATCTGTATACCGGAAGAATGCAAAGTTCCTGTAATCACAGCTGCACAGGTAAAAAAACACACTCTCCAAAGCCAAGAACACAGCATCCATGGACCTGACAACATCCTAGGCTGCATTCTACATGAACTACAGAACAAACTGGCACCCCACCTAAGTACCATGTTCAATCATAGCCTCACCTCAGGCTTTGTGCCCACTGAATGGTGCACAGCAACAGTTATCCCACTCCACAAAGGGGGAGCCACCAGGGACCCCAGGAACTACTGCCCCATTAGCCTGATGAGCCTGGTCTGCAAGGCTATGGAACGTATCACCATGGAACTTATAAACAATGATATTGGCAGTCATCAAACTCTGGACCCTACCCAGTTTGGGTTTGTAAAAGGCAGATCATGTCTCCTAAACCTAATAGACTTCTTTGAAGTGGTCAGCAAAGCTGTAGATGAGGGTAAGGTGGTTCACACAGCCTATCTAGATGTCACCAAGGCTTTCGACACCATCCCCCACTCTGGTATTATAGATAAAGTCACTAAACTAGGTATAAATACCTATGTCACAAGATGGGTTGCCAACTGGCTCACTGACAGAACCCATACTATGAAAGTAGCAGACTCTAAATCTAACTTCAGATCAGTGACAAGTGGAGTACCATAGGGTTCAGTCCTAGGTCCTCTCCTGTTTGGTATCTACTTCTCTGAAGTACAGGCTAACACAGAAGGTCTTTGGCTAACAAAGTTCGCAGATGACTGCAAACTAGGAGCCATAATCAAAACCCCTAATGATGTGGACATCCTACAAAAGAGCCTCACTGAGACAGATGCCTAGTGTCAAAGGCATGGTCTCAAGCTCAATGCCAAAAAGTGCATTGTCATCCCTTTTGGCAAAAACTATGTACCCATGAACTACCACATAGGCAGTAGTCTACTTAACACTGAAAGTGTGATAAGAGACCTTGAGACACAGGTGGACAGTAGTCTCTCCTTTGATAACCACATCACCACAGTAGTCAGGAAATCCATCTACATGGCACAACTCATCACAAAAAGGTTTCTCATCCAGGAAAAAAGAGGTCATTGTTCCCCTCTACTCATCACTCATTAGACCTATTATAGAGTACAATGCCCCTTTTGGTATGTACCTCACAAGACATCTACAACAACTGGAAAGACCACAGAAATACCTCACAAAGAGGATTACTGGCCTCAAACAGATGCCCTATGCAGACTGTCTCAAAAAACTCCAGCTTTACTCTGTCACATATCACCTACTCAGAGGCGATCTCTGCCTAACATACAAAGCTGTGTCAAACCTAGAGCTGTTGGACATGCTCCACATAAAGAAATCCCAATCCCCCCGAGCTACATGCTCTAGGGACCTAAACCTTGTCACCACAATAAACAGAATATGCTGGAGGGATAGATTCCTGTCCCATAGACTTCCCATACTCTGGAACAAACTACCTATCTATATCAAACAAAGCTCCTCATTAGCAGTTTTCAAGGAAAATCTTGATGATTGGATGGGAGATAGGAAATTCACTCCGGGGATCACTTCTGTGGCACTGCTTGACAGGGGCACAGGAAAATAATTTTCTTTGGTGGCAAAAGCCAGGGTATCGTTTGTTTAGGCTTATATAGGCCCTAGGGCCAATAGCCTAGTACCTACCTATGAACTATGTCCCAGGACCCCCATTCTGCATTTCTGGAAACACTGGAAAACATTAAGGTCCTACCAAACACCATAATATTGGGTGATTTCAATTACCCAAACATTAACTGAGAGAACTACTCAAGTATTAACTCCCTTGCCCAGCATTTCATAGAATTTATAAACTCAAACACCCTGGATCAACTGGTCAACACTCCCACCAGAGGTGACAACATATTGGACCTGGTCATCACCAACATGGGCGACCAGTGTTCCACACCGGAGCTCAACCCCTCGCTGGTTAGATCTGACCATAAACAAATCACTCTGGAAATCCACATTCCGCCCCCACCACCGAACAAGGAAACCACTGTGAAAGACTTTTCAAAAGCAAACCTCACATTACTTAAGACCGAGGTGGAAAGTTTCAAAGCCCCCATGCTAAAGGATAACACTGTCCAAGCTGCAAAATTCTTTACTAACGCATTCTACGAGCACCTACAAGAATGCATGGATTGTGCTATCCCAAGCAAAACCAAGACTCACTCCTCCAAGAAAAGGAAACCAGTCTGGTGGACCCCTGCCATAAACAAGCTATACAATAGAAGGAGGAAACTAATACAGAAAATAGTAAAATCCCAAGAAGGGAAGACATCCCTGATCAGTATCAGCAAGAAACTACGATCCCTCATAAAATCATTCAAGGCGAGCTTCTAAAGAAAAATTGCCAAGGACTCCAAAGATAACCACAAAGCATTCTTTAGTTATGTCAAGAATCTAAGTGGCAATGCTCAGATCTGCTCGGAGTTAGTGCAGAATGGCACAAAATACAATGAACTGACTGATATCACCAAAAATCCTGGCAGACAGGTTCAGTGTGAACTTCACCCTCTCTCACCCCCAAAAAGGGCCCATAACCATACCAGAAGAATGTACAGCCCCTGAGATCACACACACTCAGGTTAAAACAGCCCTCTCCAAAACCAAAAACACAGCATCAATGGTACCAAACGGTGTCACAGGCTGTGTCCTACATGAGTTCAAAGATGAACTAACCCCTCGCCTAAACACACTGTTCAAACTCAGCCTCTCCACAGGCTATGTACCCATAGAGTGGTGCACAGCAATGGTTATTCCACTCCACAATGGTGGAACCACAACATACCCCAGGAACTATTGTCCTATAAGCCTGACTAGCTTGGTCTGCAAGGCTATGGAGCGCATCATCATGGAACTCATTAACAGAGACATTGGGAACCTCCAAACACTAGACTCTATCCAGTTCGGCTTTGTTAAGGGCAGATCATGCCTCCTAAACCTGGTGGACTTCTTTGAGACAGTTACCACGGCTATAGATGAGGGAAAGGTGGTACACACAGCCTACCTAGACCCTTCAACACCATTCCCCATTCTGGTATTATGGACAAGCTCACCAGCCTGAACATAAACCCCTACATCACACGATGAGTTACCAACTGGCTCACGGACAGAACCCACATGGTGAGAGTTGTGGGAGCTAGGTCCAACTCTAAACCGGTTACAAGTGGCATGCCTCAAGGCTCAGTCCTAGGACCCCTCCTGTTCGGCATATACTTCTCAGAGGTACAGGCAAGCACAGGAGGATTATGGCTGACCAAGTTCACAGACGACTGCAAACTAGGGGCTATAATTGACTCCCCAGCTGTCACAGACATCCTCCAAAAGGGTCTCACTGAGACGGATACCTGGTGTCAAAATCATGGCCTCAAGTTAAATGCCAAAAAGTGCATAGTCATCCCCTTTGGAAAAAACAAAGTACCCACAAACTACCACATAGGTGGTAGTCCCCTAAATATGGAAGATGTAATAGGGGATCTGGGGACCCAAGTAGATAGTAATCTCTTCTTTAATAATCACATAGCCAAAGTGGTTAGACAATCCTTCTATGTGGCCCACCTGATCACAAAAGGGTTTGCATCCAGATCAAAAGAGGTCATTGTACCCCTCTACTCATCACTCATCAGACCCATCGCAGAGTACAACGTCTCATTTGGGATGTACCTTACAAGACACCTGCAACAGCTGATAAGACCACAGAAGTACCTCACCAAGAGGATCACTGGCCTCAAATAGATGCCCTATGCAGCTCAACTGAAGAAACTCTAACTGTACTTGGTTGCATACCGCCTACTCAGAGGTGATCTCTGCCTGACATACAAGGCCATGTCCAACCCAGAATTGATGGACATGCTCCACCTAAAGAAAACCATATTCCCTCGAGCCACACGCTCTAGGGATCTAAACCTCACCAGAACAATAAATAGGATGTGCTGGAGGGATAGATTCCTGTCACAGAGACTTCCCATGCTTTGGAACAAGTTTCCAATCTACATTAGACAGAGCTCCTCACTAACACTCTTCAAGAGAAACCTTGACGAGTGGATGGGAAACATAAAGTTTACCCCGGGGATCATTTCAGTGGCTCTGCTGGCTAGGCTTATAAATGCCTTCGGGCAGATAGCCTAGTACCTACCTATGAACCTACTGCCCACCTGATGATGTATTTTTAGATGTTCCTAATGAATCATTAAAATTATAGTGAAATATTATCTCAACAGATGAAAAAAAGAAGTTATGTATCTACCATAACGTTCCATGTTTGTTGTCCTTCATCTCGCCTTCCTTCTTGTTGGTTGAGTTTGGCTGATATACAATAAACAGCTCTAGAGCTTTTACTGGTTCGAGGCTACCCCTTATCCCAACATGCCTAGCAGCAACTACCCACATCTCATTTATAATAGCCCACACTAGACATATGTAGTAAGAAAAAACTATTTTTTTTTTACTAAGCTCTTACACCAAGGTAGGAAGGAAGGAAGAAAGGACAAAGTATGGTTAACCAAACTGGTATGTCAGCAGGAAACTCAGCCAGTGTAACCAATAACAATCTCCTCTTGAGCCTCCAGGAAGGGAGAAGGAGTGTGGGATGCAAGAAGGAAGGCGAGATGAAGGACAACAAACATGGAATGTTATGGTAGGTACATAACTTCTCTATGTTATGTTGTCCCATCTTACCTTCATTCTTGCTGGTTGGGACCGTGTCCCCAGCACCTGGTTCTCGGGTGGGTCACTGGAACAAACTCTTCAGGACTGTGGAACCAGAGGATGCCCTATTCCAGGAGACCACATCCACTTTGTAATGAGAGATAAAGGTATGATGATTTGCCCATGTCGCTGCTGGACAGATTGAATCTATGGGCAATTTAGCTTGGAAGGCAACAGAGGTAGCTAAGGCCCTGGTTGAATGTCCTCTGGGTCTTCCTGGAAGCGTTTTTTTACGCAAACCATATGAATAAGTGGTTGTGTCTGACAGTCATTTTGATAAAGTCACTTTAGAAACTGGATAGCCTTGCTTATTTTCAGCAAAGGATATTAACAATTGGTTTGATTTTCTGAGGTCTTTGATTATGTGTAAATAAAAACGTAATTGTCTATGAACATCCAGTTGGTGTAATCTATAGTCTGCCTTGTTGCCATAATTTGGGAAGAACACAGGAAGCTCAATGGACTGATTTAAGTTATACTCAAAACAAACCTTTGGCAAGAAGGAAGGATTGGTCCTTAGAGAAACTCAGTCATGTGAAAAATGAGATATGGCGGGCGAATAGACGAAGCATGCAGTTCAGAAACCCATCTAGCTGAGGTTATAGCAACCAAGAAGAGGGTTTTCCAGGATAGAAACTTCAAGGGGCAAGATGCTGCTGGTTCAAAAGGAGGCAGAACCATTGAAGCTAAAACCAAGTTTAGGTCCCGGGGGTGGGTGGTTCTCTTACCGGGGGCCGTAAAAGTATTGTACCTCGTAAGAATGCTCTGCACAACTTATGAGACATAATGTTAGAACCCAAGTCTCCTATGTGAAAATTGGAGATGGCAGCCACTTGAACCCTAATAGTAGCTGCAGCTGCCCCTTTTTCGAAGGTTTTGGCTAGAAAGTCAAGAATCTTGTGAATAGGAACCGTAAAAGGATCAATGTTATTACTTTTGGCCAGTAAGAGAACCTCTTCCGTTTGCTAGTGTAAATCCTCCTAGTTGTGGGCTTGTGGGAGGACACTAGGATATGTTGTACAGCAGGGAAAATGTCTGGGAGCCTGGCTAAAACTTGAAGTGGAGTAACCAAGCAGTCAGCTTGAGAGTTTGAAGGGATGGGTGAAGCCCGCCTGACTTGTGCGTTAGGAGGTCCGGAACTGGATCCAGTATCCAAGGCTCCAGTTGAAGGTGATGGCGAAGAAATGAAACCATATCTAATGGGGCCAGTAAGGAGCAATGAGGATGAGTTTGCAACCCAATGACTTTGCTTTCTGAAGTAACTTTGGAATGAGAGGGAAGGGTGGAAAAGCATATAGTAGTCCCGGAGGCCAATCGTGAACAAGTGCATCCCTGGATGACTGTCCCGGAGAGGGAACTAGGGTGAAGTTGCTGCTGCATTTGTTGTTTAGGGGAGTGGCAAAAAGATAGCAGCATGGCTGGCCCCATTTGCAGAAAATGAAATCTGCAACTTCTTGCTTCAGGGACCACTCGTGGGCATGAGGATAGCCCTGCTGAGCCTGTCCACTATCACATTGGATTTTCCAGGAATGTGTGTTGCAATCAGAAAATGTTGGGAAGACATTGCCCATTGCCATACTCAAAGTGCCTCCCGACGCAAGGGGTAAGATCTGGTTCCGCCCTGTTTGTTGATGTACCATACCACTGACATATTGTCTGTCTGGATTGCAATGGTCCCTGTAGGTAGAGAGTCTAGAAGTGCTTGCAACGCCAGAAGCACCACTCTCATCTCTAGAACATTGATTTGCAAATGGTAATTGTGAGGCTCCCAAGTTCCTTGGACAGTCCGTCCCAGATAATGCCCTCCCCCACCCTATCTGAGAAGCTTCTGTGATCACTGTGGCTACTGGATGCAGGTCTAGAAAGGGTCTGCCCAGAGTCACCTGGGGAGAGACCAGCCTCCATAGTAGGTCCTTTTTGCAAGATTCCATGATCAATATCATGTGTCACATTGGCAATTCCTGGAAAGACCACTGTGCAAAAAAAAGCCACTGTAGAATCCATATGTGGAAGCGTGCTAAAGGAACTAGTGTAATAGCTGTAGCCATTGAGCCCAGTACTTGTAAGACTTGCCTTGCCTGAACTCTCATCTTGTTTATGAGAAGGGAAACTTGTTAACGAATGGTTGACACCTTGTCTAGAGGCAGTTTTGCTATCATGTGTCTTGTACCTAAGTCTGCCTCTATAAAGGTAATAGACTGACAAGGCAACAAGGCAAATGTTTCATAGTTTATTGTAACGCCTAACTGGGAACAAGTTTGGATTGTGTAGTCCCGTGCCTTCATTAGTTGATTCCCGGTGGTATTAGTGAGGAGCCAGTCATCTAGATATGGAAACGCCTGGAATCCTAAACGCCTCAGGTGAGCCATGACCATTGCCATACACTTGTTAAGCACCCTGGGGGCTGTGGTGAGACCAAAGGGCAGGGCCCTGAACTGATAATGGCTGGCTCCCAGCCAGAAGCATAGGAATCTCCTGGATTGCCTGTCCATTTTTATATGGTAGTACTCATCCTGGAGATCTATGGAGCACATCCAATTGTCCTGACCCAAAAAGGGAAGAATGGACTGCAGTGTCACCATCTGGAACTTTGTCTTTTTTATCGATTGGTTTAGCTTGCTGAGATCCAAGATTGGTCTCCAGTTCCCTGTCTTTTTTGGAACTAAAAAGAACCTTGAGTAAGTTCCAGATCCGATTTGATCTGCAGGGACTTCCTGGATGTCTCTTATTTCTAGCAATCTTTGAACCTCTAGGATTGCATGATCCTGAAGACAGGGTGGAACATCTGGGATAGAATGTTTGTCTTTTAAGGGGAGCTGAGAAAAGGGAATTTTATAACCCCTGGATATTATTGACAGTACCCATGTTTCTCGCGTGATAGATTGCCAGGCTGCCTGGTACAGTGATAATCTGCCCCCGACTGCCTCCAGTGGTGGACAACTGGGCCTCCCTTTAGGAGTGCTGGAAGGGCCTAGCAGAGAAAGTATCTCTGTCGCCCTGCTGTTGTGGACCCCCTCTGCCACGAGGGTGGCGTCTCCCATTTTTGTTTCCCCCTCTGCCCCTGGGGGAAAAGGCACCATGTGTGTCAGGCGAAGATCCCTGGGATTTTCTGAACCACATTTTTCCACTCTTCTGACCCTTAGGATAGGGTCTAGATGTAGTGGAAAAATGGACCCCTATGGCAGAGAGAGTCTTGCCATCCTGTTCACACCTGGTGAGAGTCTCTTTTATCTGAGGCCCAAACAAGGACGAGCCATCAAAGGGGGTGTTGGTAAATGAAGGCTTAAAGGATTCCTCAAATTAACAAAGGTGCATCCAGGAGTGTCTGTGTAAAGCTACTCTGGTACCTGCTGCCCTACTCGCACCATCTGTCGCATAAGAAATGAGCCTCATGGAGGAGTTCACCGTGGAGGTCAAGGTCACAAGCTGGGAAGCTGACTTGTTCGCAACTCCCTCAGCTGTAGGATCTTGCAGGGTATCTCCTAGCTCCTTAAGGAGATCCCTCTGAAGTCATGTGAAATGTGACAAGTAATTTAGTGATCTGAGAGTAAAAGTTGCTGAAGAAAACATACGCTTCCCATACCTGTCCATCGTATGAGACTCTTTGTTCGGCGGATGGACAGATGAAGAAGTTTCCGCAAGTTTCTTCTTGGTGCCTGCTGCCACCACCATGGCATCAACAAGGACTCCTTTGGAGAGGAAAGACTTATCTTCTGGAGCTGTAATAAATTTGTTAGGTCTACTCGGAACAGTTTCCATGGTCTCTGAAGCGCTCCAAGCCTTTCAACTTACTACAGACAAAAGTGGGTCGAAAAGGCGGAGACACCCAAGAGGTGGTGGGTCGGGAACCAAATGTGTCCAGGTATATGGACTCATCCTCAGAAGGGGCTAGGGACTTCCAGCCAAGATGTCTAAAAAGGAGACAGCCTCAGAGGGGGACCATGGGGACCCTTCCGACTCATCCAAGTCCATATCCAAAGTGATAGATTCAGGGGAGTCTAGACGCTTCCTCTTACACTTCTTCGGAGGGACCTCCTCTGAATTTTCGGGGGAGGTTTTGGAAGAAGTGGGGTCACCCAGTGGGGCATCCTGGGGAACAGGTTCCCTACACTTGGCAGGAGGAGGGACAAAGGCAAGCACAGGCATCAAGGCAGAAGGAGCTAATGGAGCCGAGGGTGGAGCAGTCTCAGGAGACAACACGTTCCTCATCACCTCAAAGGCACCATGGTCCCAAGTCGAAGGAGCCTCTGGCTCCAAAGAGCCCGTAGATCTCCTTCAAACTGGGAGCGAAGGCTCTGAGGCTGATGTAGAAGCCATGCTAACCTGCGCTGAAGCTCCGAGAGGGAGAGCAGGGTTGGACAAGGGTCCAATGCCACTTCCACCCTCAGAGCCGGCGAGAGATCTTCGACACCCAGATCCCTCAATGGACTGAGACATTCAGGTGATCGAAGCTTTCATCGGAACCGATAAAGGAGATGAAATTGGAGCCGACGGTTCCACTACCACGACCTCCATGCACTCCGGCTCTGAGCTCAAGAGAGTAGGAGGAGGAATCGATGGAGAAGCTGGGAGGACCAAAGGAGCCAAATCCTTACGGGCTGGGCTCGAGAGTAATTTAGCATGTGCCTGTGACTTGAGGAGCCTTTTGACCACTCTCTCCACATCATGATCTGAAAGTCTGGAGGACCGAGAGGAGTGTGAAGAGGACTGGTGACTGCCCATTCCAGGTTGCAGCAGAGGAGATTGTGGAGCACAGCGTATCGGCTCCAAGGAGGGAGACCTTGTTCTCTTATGGATCTGGACCGGCTCCGAGGACACAGATGGAGCCGCTGGAGAATTAGCTTTGTTAGAGCCAATGCTGGAGGCTGACAGTAATTTTTGTCTATTCCAAGCTCGGAACCGATGGCTTGGAGTGTTTCTTGGACACTTTGGCTGGCTGAGGATCCTGAGACGAGGCATCTTGGGGGTTCTTCAGGGGGCCACATAAAATAAGCTTATTTTTTTCTTTCCTGCAGGACTCTGGAACTGATCGAGCAAGAGTCCTGCAGGTGAACAGCCCCTGAGCAATAAATGCAACTCATGTGCCCATCCGTAAGGGGCATATTTTGGCAACATGAGTCGCATTTTTTAAACCCAGAGGGTTTAGACTCTTTAGACATAATGAGCACCAATCAGGAAATAGTTTCCATAGAGAAAAAACAGAAAACTATCACTCACAGCCTACAACAAGTAGAGCAAACAGGCTGATACCCACAAAGGAAAAATAAAACTTAAATTATCTGCCTTTTTTTTTTTGAAAGGAAGAAGAAGGAAGGGGGAGAGCCTCTAACTTAAACAGCAACTCCCCCAATGGGAAAGCCTCTAACTTAAATAGCAATCCCAAAGAAGGGGTGAGGAAAGGGAAGAACCCTCTAACGTAAAAGGGTTCTAAGGAGAAAGCAGGCCTGAATTAAAGAACAATGGCCAAAAACACCACAAAGAGCACAGAAAGGGGTTGTTAGAGTAATGAGGAAAGATACACACTCTAACGAGTCAATATAACTAGTAAATTTTACCAAAAATTAGCAATAACTAGAAAAAACCTAAAGTACTTAGCCTGAGCCAGTATGGAGCAATGTCGACTCTGCAAGCAGCAAACGAGATCTGGGTAATTGCTGCTAGGCGTGTTGGGATAAGGGGTAGCCACAAGCCAGTAAAGGCTCTCAAGCTACTGTATATCAGCCGAGTTGGAGCTGTGGATTGGCTCCGAACCCAACCAGCAAGAACGAAGGCGAGATGGGACAACATAACATTACCCCTTTTGCTATCAGAACATCAGAGCAAAATTAAGAAAATGCTGGTGTGGAGAAATTAAATGTTATCCCTCCACAGTTCTGGACTACTCATGCAAATGAGGTAGGGCTCATAAAGGATGCACACAAGTGTGTATAACATTAAAACCCTGTGAGTGTCTGCCTATGGTAGTTCAGTATACTTAGTCAGTAGAAGCAGAGAAAGAAAATTCCTTCAACAAGGTATCATTGTTCCAACTCGCAGTCTTTGTAATACTCCTATTTTCCAAGTTAAGAAACCAGGAAAAAAGCACATAAACACGTGCACAAGATTTACATGCAGTGAATGCTGTTTTAGTACCAACATTTCCAGTTGTTTCTAATCCATCAGCAATACTGCGTTCTGGTCTTTCAGATGCCAAAACCTTCTCAGTGACTAATATTTCATCTGTTTTCTTTTCTATCTTTATACATCCAGATAGCCTATATTTGTTTGCATTTATTTATAGAGGTGAGCATTGCACTTGGTCTAGACTACTGCAAGGGTAAGTAGAATCTCCCACCCTTTTATTTGGAAAAATGAAGATTAGGTTTCCTTGTGGGTCTGCCTTGATCCAATAAGTAGATGATTTTCGTTTTGCTTCAGAAACTTACATGACTGTAAGCAGGTCACTATTTTTTGACTCAGCAGAATTGGGATTCATGGCGAGACAAACTGCAGTTACTGGCACCTGAACTGCACCATGTACCACTACCTCAAAACAACTGTGACCTTTTCTGTGATTAGCAGGCTACTACTGACAGCAGATTTCTAACTATGCAGACATAGTAAAAGCTCTGTTAGAATTATTAAAGAAAGATACCCCTGAACTATTACCCTTGCATGATCATCACGAACAAGCTTTTGTGCAATTGAAAACATTACTTTTAAATCCTCCTGCACTTGGGTTGCCACATTATTCTAACAGATTCTTCTTGTTTTGTAGTGAAAGAAATAAATTGGTATTAGGATTATTAGCACAAAGTAGAAATGTTGGTTTTAGACCTGTTGCTTATTTCAGTATGAATCTTGATCCTGTAGCTGCAAATTTCCCACACTGCCTCAGGGCAGTGGTCGCAACAGCTCGCTTAGCAGACATGGCAGCTGCTCTGACTCTCGGGCAACAGACTTATGTGGTGGTTCTGCAGTCTTTAGAAGCTTTGTTATTGAAGACTAAAACACAATGTTTATCTGCAGCACAATTGTCTAAATATGAACTGTCTTCACTTAATAATCCTTCTTTAGAGATTGTTTGATGTCCACCACAGGTGGCAGTACACTAAACACCGAAAGTGTGATAACAGACTTAGGAACACAGGTGGACCGTAGTCTCATGTTCAATAACCACATCGCCACAACAGTCAGGATATCCTTCTATGTTGCACACCTCAACACTAAGGACTTTTCATCCAGAAAAAAGGAGGTCATTGTCCCACTGTACTCATCCCTCATTAGACATATCATAGAGTACAACGCCCCATTGGGTATGTACCTCACAAGACATCTGCAACAACTGGAAAGGCCGCAGAAACACCCCACTAAAAGAATCACAGGCCTAAAGCAGATGCCCTATGCTGACCGACTAAAAAAACTCCAGCTATACTCTGTCGCATATTGTCTACTCAGAGACGATCTCTGCTTAACATACAAGGCCATATCAAACCCAGAACTGCTGGACATGCTACATTTAAAGAAATCCCAATCCATCAGAGCCAAACGCTCCAGGGACCTAAACCTTGTCATCACAATGAACAAAACATGCTGGAGGGATAGGTTCCTGACCTAGAGACTCCTCATACTCTGGAATAGACTGCCCATACATGTCAAGCAGAGCACCTCCTTGGCCCTCTTCAAAAGGAACCTTGAACGACTGGATGGGAGATAGGAAATTTATCCCGGGGATCACGTCAGTTGCCCTGCTAGACAGGTGTCCAGCGAAAAAATAGCCAGGGAATTGTTATGGCTAGGCTTGTACAGGCCCTAGGGCCGATAGCCTAGTACCAACCTATGAACCACTTAACCCTGCTTGTTTAATCCCTGCAGTGGATGAAGAAGAACCTCATGACCGAGTGCTTGTTATTAACACTTTGCTTCCACCTAGATTAGTCACAAAAAATGTTCTTTTACAAACTTTAGATTCAGTTCTTTTGGTGGATGGCTCCTGTGTTCAAAGAGATTATTGTGAACTTGTAGCAGCCTTTTCCTTTTTCCACACAAGACAGAATTTTATTAACTAGACAATTAAATGTAAGTCTTATGCTCATGTAACTAAGCTTGTAGCTATTTCTGAAGCCTGTAAAATTGGTAAAGTTCAATCAGTGACAGTATTTTAATGATTCTCATTATGCTTCTGGAGTGGTTCATGATTTTGGAACATTTTAGAAAGAAAGAAGTTAATTCACATCAGGAGCGACAGTTATTAAAATACTGTTTTTGTCAATGATTTGTTAGAGGTTTTATTATTACCAAGAAAGATTATTGTAGTATAATGTGCCGCACATAAGACTGATGGCTCCTTTGTGACAAAGGATAACACTTTTGCAGATACTGCGTCATGAGAGGCTGCATTGTCAAATCCTGTTCAGGCTACATTTTTGCAAAAACCGAATGAAAATATTTTTTTTTACAGGAGTTATTACTATTTCAAGATCAGACAGAAGACTTGGAGAGAAGAAGGTGAATAAGTAATGGCTGCAGTTGTTATTGGACCTTTTGTGGCTTGATCCAGACAGTCAACTAGTAGTCTCACAAAATTTCTTAAATTAATTGGGAAAAGCCTACCATCTGCCTTTTCATTTGGACAAAAAAATCCATTAATAAAACAGATTTCCACTGACTGGTATGCCATCATCTCTTAGACGTTTTTCCAACATTTTGTAAATACTTGTGTCTGTTTAGAACATAATGTACCTAAATCAGTACCTGTACCTGTTCAACCATTGAAAAAGCCTTGGGAACCATTCTGCTTTTTACAGTGGAAATTTTTTGAACTTCCTCAAGTGCAGAAATTTTGCTCTGCACATGTTGTGGTTGACATTATTTCTGGATGGGTGAAGCATATCTGTGTATGAAGAATGATACCAGCAAAGGAGCAAAGACGTTTTTAGCTTAATTAATTTCCATATTTTGTGTTCCCTGTTGCATTCAGCCTGATTATGGTGCCCATTTTATTAGTGAGGTGATACAGCAACTTTGCAAGACTTTGAATGTTAAATTGCATTTCCATTGTTCCTGTAGATCACAGCCTTCTGTGGCAGTGGAAAGAGCAGAGCCTATCAGTCATTAAAATAAGACTAATTAAAGTTCATGAGTAAACTGGTCTTAGATGGCCAGAAGCATTGCCTTTTGCATTTTATTTAGTATTAGAAGTGCAGTTAATACACCTAGAAAACTGTCTCGTCACGAAGTCTTCATAGTTAGACTCATGAGAATGACTGCTACCCCTCTCCCTAAAAATGATAGTTATGTACTTACCATAATGTTAGATCTGTGTTGTCTCATTTTCATCCAGTTCATTGTTTGCGTTGTCAGATCCTATTGGATCTGACCTTGGAGCCTTCTACACGAGCTTTAGATCAAAGAGCTCTGACTCCTACCTTACCCACAATTTCCTCCTTCTGTCTGATTTACCTGAGACTGAGTTTGCTGAGTATTATAATCATATGGACCAGATTTTATGGAATAGAGCATTAATCTAAAAGCATTCCACACATAGGAAGGTGATGTGGAAAAAACATTCAGGGTCTTAGTCAAGGTCAGTCCAATCCCCAGAAAATGCAAATGGCAATTTGGAAGGGGGAGGATGGAGGGATGCTGAATCAGACAAAAATGTGACAAAAGGGATCAGATGTTATGATAAGTACATAATTATCATATCCAGTGTTGTTTATTTTTGCCCAAATCAACATCTGGGACAGATTCCCAAGCTGCCAAAAAAGACCTGGGTGAGCTGAAGGAAGCACATCTCTGAGAATGGCGTAGCCAAATGATGCATAAGCACTAGACTGCACATTCAACTTATAAACAGATACAAAGATGTGAACTGATGATCAGGTCATCGCGGCACAGATGTCACTAATAGGAACTCTTTTTATAAATGCTGTAGAATTAGCCAATACTCTGGTGGAATGAGCCTTATGTTTTGAATGCAAAGGAAATATACATGTTTTATAAACAAAGAAAATGCTGTCTGCCAGCCACTTAGTTGTCCTATTTTTGCTTTGGAAAAGGAGACAAATCGCTGGTCTGATGATCTAATACCTTTAATATGATGTAATCAAAACTGGAGCTTCTATATGGACATCTAAAGTATGAAGTGTGTGTTCACCTATGATTGAGTAGTTTGGAAAAAATAAGGTAAGTCAATGACACACTATCTTTGTGAAAGACAAGAAAGAGTGGCTTTCATGAGAGTGCTTGTAATTCTGAAACTCATCTAGTACAAGTAATGGCAAGCAGAAAAATGGTCTTTCAAGAAAGAAACTTTTAAGTTGCCTGAGGCCGCAAGCTGAAAGGATTTTAGAGTCAATGACTGAAGCAACAATGTGATATGAATCTGAAATGGGAGTTCTCAACAAAAGGCTCCTTTAAGGAAGGCTTTGGCTATCCTAAGAGAAGTATTAGAAGAATCTTTATATCCTATGCGAAAATTAGAAATAGAAGCCATCTGAACCTTTACAGTAGAGTAAATGGAACATTGTCAAAAACATCTGAAAGAAATTCCAGTATCGATGGAAGGGGGGCTGAAAAGGATCTAATCCTCTTAAAGATGCCCAAAAGGAAAATCTTTTCCACTTGCTTTTGTTAAGTTTTTTTTTTCCATTCTTTCTGAGAAGATATTATATGGACTATTATATGGATTACTGGACAAGAGAGTCTGGTGTTTTCAGCTATCATTAAAATTGGAGAAACCATGCAGTTAGTTCTAGGGTCTGAAGATCTGGTAGAGGTAGTCTGGATGGGTGACTCATAAGATCCGAAATGGGATCCAACACCCAAGGTGGGTGCAGCAAATGAGGACAAAGGAAAGGAAAACAAACCTGCCAGGGCTACAACAGAGAAATGAGGATCACCTAGGTCTTGCACCTCATGGTTTTCTGTATACATTTTGTTAGAAGAGGAATCAGTGGGAAAGCACAAAGGAGACCTTGGGGCCAAATGACTAGAGCATCTCTCAGTGACTGTCCATGTGGAGAAATGAGGTCAAAGTAACTGCTGCATTTGTTGTTCAGGTAATAGGCAAAGAGGTAACAGCAAGGTTGGCCTCAGTGGCTGAAAATCTCTGTTACCACTGTCTGTTTGAGAGACTACTTGTATGGTAATAGGATACACCTGCTCATTCTGTCCACTAGTATATTCAATGTCCCAGGAATGTACATTGCTACTAGAAAGCGATGGGAAGACATTGCCCATTGCCAGACTCACATGGCCTCCTGGTAAAGAGGATGTGAATGTGTTCCACCCTGTTTGGTGATGTACCATACCACTGACATATTGTCTGTGTGAAGAAAGTCACACCCTTTGGTAGGGAGTCATGAAAGGCCTGCAACACTAGGAGAACTGCCCACATTGATGTGAAGTTTGGCCTCCACAGGTGACCAAGTCCCTTTAACTGTCTTCCCATCAAAATGCCCCCACCACCCTAGAAGGGAATTGTCCTTGGTTACTGTGGCCTAGGAACAGGTCGGCAGAAAGTTCTCCCTTCTACCACTGATGAAAAGTGATCCAGAATTTTATATGGTTTCTGCATACATGAATGAGATGGATCCTGGTGTGTACAGCTTGAACACTCTGTGACCATTGGATGAATAGTGTCCACTGCAGCACTCTCACTCTACTAATGTAATGGCAGAATCCATCAGAACTAACAGATGGAGAATTAGTCTTGCCTGTGGACGAGGATGCTGAACTACTTGAAAAGCTACTAGTCTTAATGACCAGACTCTTGTGATTAGAAGTTTGGCAATTTATCGGACTGTATCTATCTGATACCCAATGAATTGTATGTTTTTGGGTGGCAATTTGCTCTTCATGTGATTGATTGTTATCCCCAATTGATCTGCAAGACTGAGTAGAAAAGCTTGGTGCTGTAATAGTTGCTGCCTTGAGTTAGCAGTTAGGAGCCAATCATCTAGATTTGGGAAGACTTGTATCACCTACAGTCATAGGTGAGCTGCCACTACTGCCATAATCTTGGTGAACACCCAGGGGGCAGCAGTGACACTCAATGACAGTGCTATGAAATGGTAGTGATTGGTTTCCAGCCATAAATGGATTACCTTTGAATCTTGATGTGGTGGTAGGTATCTTGGAGATCTACAGAGCACATCCAATTGTCCTTCTCAAGGATGGCAAAATGGACTGTACCCTGACCATGCAAAATTTAATCTGTTTGACAAATTGATTGAGGTGGCTGAGATTCGATATTAGTCTGAAGTCCCTGTCTTCTTTGGAACTAAAAAGTACCTGGAATAGACTCCGGATTCTAACTGGTCTGGTGGACCAGCTGGATGATTCTTTTATTTAGTAACTTTAAGACTTCTGTTGCTGTGGATTCCAGCTGATCAGGTGGAGTATCAGGAATCTTCAATCTCTTCTTTGGAAACAAAAAAACGGTATGGTATAGCCTCTGGTGACTATCCTTAACACCTATGAATTGGTAGTTATGGCTTGCCAGGCTAGAGGGTGTAAGGTTAAGTGTCATCTGACTGCAGCAGCCGGGCAACTGTTCAGAGACACTGGTAGGGTTTCTCAGTGAAAGGCCATGAAAACTCTAGTTCTGTGGTCCACCCATTCAAACTGCATCCTCATTCTCCTCTGCCTCAGGGAGGTTTATCTCCAAGATTGTCATGGTGAAAAACATGTGATTTTCTAAACCACCTTTTGCTTCTTCCTCTTTGATTCCTGGAACAGGATGTTTGTGGACTGGAGAAATGGATTCCAAATGCAGACAGAGTCTTACCATCTTGTTCTCTCCTGGTAAGAATCTCTTTTACCTTGGGTCCAAGGAGCACAGAACCATCGGAAGATGCATTAATAAAGGATGCTTTTGAACCCTTCAGTGAAATCTCATAGCTGCTTCCAGGCATGAGGATGCATGGTAATGTCTGTACCAGCTGCTGTTGATGTACCATCTTCTGCATTCCATAGAAGTCATATGGCAACACTGGAAGTAGATTGCAGGGTAGACATTTGAGTGTCTGCTGATCTTCAGCTGTCCAATGGTAAGTTACCAGGAGGAAACTTGGATACCTCCTTGATCAAGTCCCTTTTTAAATGAGTTAAATGACAAGGTAATTCAGTGCCCAAAGGGCAAGGGTCACTGAAGCGTGTCCAATTTCCCAGTCTATGCAACGCCCTGGACTAGACAGATGAACTTTCCTCAGATAGTTCTTTCTTTGTGGTTGCTGCTACCTCCATGGCATCTACTGGAGGGCCCTTAAACCAGTGTTTCCTGTCTTTTGGAGCTATGAGGATTCTGTTCAACTTCTTGTCAATTAGCTCTGTAACATCAAGGTCCTTCCAGGCCCTCTGTTCAGTGAGGTCTATCAAGGCATCAGGAGGAGATTCCACCAAGGAAACAAATGGGCAGACCCAAAGGCTTCCAGGAACACAGACTCATCTGAAGAAGGAGTTTCAATGTACCATCACCCCCTCTGCTTCATCAATTGTAGGATGTCCCTTAATGTGACATCTTCCAGGGATACCTGTGGGAATCCATCTTCATCCAAATCCATGTTTTCAGTGACCAGCTCAGATGAGGAGACTATGTACTTCTGCTTGCACATCTGTTTTCATGGAACATATCTCTGGGGCTCTGATGAAGACACATCAGAATCAGATATGAAGATCGAATACCAAGCTGTCTTTAAGCCAATAGGTCCTGTCTGTCGCTGTCAACTCAAATGAGAAGAATGAGGCACAGGATCTATTGGGTGTCAGGATGGATCTGAACTGAGTGCATGCACCTGGCTTCTTGGACCAACCAAGGCCCTTTCCACAGCTTGACAGCTGATGCTGCTTTGGAGTTGAAAATACTTTCTCTGTCAGCTGACTTGGGCAGTCTCCCAGCTCCAATTGAGATCAGTTCAGAGGAGGATCTCAGACACGACCTGTCAAATACCAAACACCAAGGGGGAGGAATGGCTCCAAAAACTTCATTGTTGATTCCACTGTTGGCTCTCTGACGCTGATGCTTTGGCTCCAGGACTCTTCTCAACCTAATAGCATCAGAGTTGAGTGAGTAAGGGATGACGTGGAAGCCAAAGTCTCTAGGGCTATTGGATTCAACAGGGTCAGTGGGCCTGTCCTGGCCCTCCTCTGGAGATGTTACAGGATCTGTATACTCAAGAATTTTCTTATCATCTGGTTGACATCCATTTTAATGAGACTTCTGGTGGAATTTCCAGACCTCAACGATGAAGCTACAGATGCAGGTCTCAAGGGCAGTTTATGTTGCAGTACTGGCAAATGCAACAGAAAACTTGCTGGTCCCAGGGAAAAATAGCTCTAGGAGAGGGAGTTCATATCTGAGTTGTAGATGGATCTGACTGCCTCAAAGTCTGAGGTGTCAGACCCAACATACTGGTCAGATCCAGGGACCTTTTCTTGGATTTCTATACTCTTTCCTCTTCTATCCCCTCTTCATCAGTCCTTTTCTCTATGGGCTTCTCTTGATGTTCATCTTTGGTTCTGTCCTTCTCTTTCTCTTCTCAGAATTGGAAGAAGCAGATGATCATCTAGCTTCTGATGACACATTGGCAGATCCTATCAGAGAAGGAAGCAAATTTTAAGTATTGTTTTTTCTCTTCTGTATTGGAGGGCTCTTAATCTGAAGGCAGCACAGATATCATGATTAGCATGAAGGTGAGAAACATCCAAACAATTGACACAATGGAGTAGGGATCTTGAAGAAGGATTTTGTGTCCACAAGCTGAATGCTTTTTAAACCCTGCTGATTTTTCAGACATTAGAAAAAGGATGTGTACAAAATTTAGCTATCCCTATATAAATGTACGACTAGCCTTAATTATATGAGGTATATATATTTATAAATATGTACATCTATAAAAATATCTATATAAACAGTATAAAAAACACACAATCACTTATACTCTAAATCTTAAACAAACACCTACCCTACTACAATGTTCCACAAGTAAAAGGCACTTAGAAAAAGACTCATTATCTAAAAACACTACCTAAACACTAACCTAACCCTAACAATTAACTACACTAAGCTAGATACTTCAAGCTAAACAGGGGAGCAAGAGATTGAAAAAAATTGGCTTTCACTTATCATGATCGCAAGAAGAGCTCTTGGAAAATATGTCTAGATGAACAGGTGGCAAACAAGCTCTGACATAAATCAGACAGAAGGACGGAATTGTGGTAAGGGAGGAATCAGAGATCTCTGATCCAAAAACTCTGGTAAAAGCTGCCAAGGTCAGACCCAACTGGATCCAACAACCCAAACAATGAACTGGAGAAAAATAGACAAAATCAGATTTTAGAATTGCAAGGTAATGATGAATCCATGCTTTCATATTGCAAATCTCTTTGTTCTATTTTGCAGAAAGAACATAATGTCATTCTGCATGCAGCCCAATGACCCACAGAGCAGGACGATCATTACCTGTAACTCAGAGACTTTGTCTACAATAAAGTACATTCCCAAAAAAACTCACTCAGCCCAGATGGAAAGGACCATGCTTGGTTTTGCTCAGAACAGCTACTGCCATCCATTGTGAGGGTATCCCCACCTGGATTCATGTGTCACGTGCCAAGACCATCTCTTGTGATGAGCATAGCTGAGATACCATTGACATCAGAACATGTGAACTAGCAGATCCTATTGCCAGCAGAACCATATAAAAACAGGGACATGACTGAATCCAGAAGTGACAGCCAGTGATGTTTTGCCATCCAAACCAAATCTGAAACCAACTGTGAATTCTTTGCCATCTAACTTGATTCCATATTTGCATCCAGATGTGAATGTAGTTTGTTGCATCTTTTATGAGATGAGGAAGTTAAATCTCATAATTCTGCTACCTCATCTTGGTCTGATTTAAACTCCACTGATTCCTCTTCAACATTCATAACATATTTTTTTGCTTCTGAATCCAACACCGCAGATTCATCTTACCATTCAGACACCAATATAGACATTGCCTTATCCAGATGACATTCCTTTTCAAAGTTATCTATGATTAAAGCCCTTGCTCAAAGACTATTTTGTAATAGATTTTGTACTAACTATTGGCAATCAACCCAACATCCATGCAGTTTATTCAAAACCCTATCCAAAGCCAACATATTTGTTTCCTATGGACCTTTCACTACAACAGTTACTGTAATTTCCATCATTATTTTATTTCACCTGCTTTTTCTGTCCATAACCGTAAGTGCATCATTTCCTACAACTACTGGAACTGTAAGTACTGAATCATTTGTTAACAGAAATACACACTTTACTAAAAATATATAGGTGTTTATTAAAAACTGAACTGAGAGCACCTGAACATCATCCTAGATTTAATACCTTTTCTGCTGCCTTGCAAAATTATTATGTACAGACCTTCAACACTGTTGGAAACCCCTGGTGTTCTGGCTGGTGTGTGATTCTCAAATAATCTGGAAATATATAGCTGACTGATAATTATATTTCTTGGCATTTTAACCTTTCAGAGTTCTACATTGTCTTTATTTTGCCTAACTGAATTATTTTATATATTTTCTGGCACTGTTTTCTGTTTCTCATCTGTCCTGAAACTGCTTCCCCCCTATTCCTGTGGTGAAGTTTATAAAACTGGTCTAACAACTTTTGTGTTATCTGATTGCTTCAAGGCTTGCTGATTTAAAAATAGTTTCTGTTTGAAATTCCTGCATACGCTGTTGGAAACTCCTGGTGTTCTGACTGGTGTGTGATTCTCAAATAATCTGGAACTATACCACTGATTGTTAAGTATATTTCTTGGCATTTTAACCTTTCAGAGTTCTGCATTGTCATAATTTTGCCTGACTAAATTATTTTATATATTTTCTGGTACTGTTTTCTGTTTCTCATCTATCCTGAAACAGCTTCCCCCCTATTTCTGTGGTGACGTTTGTAAAACTGTTCTAACAGCTTTTGTATTATCTGATTGCTTCAAGGCTTGCTGATTTAAAATAGTTTCTGTTTGTAAATTTCTGCATACACTGTTGGAAACTCCTGGTGTTCTGGCTAGTGTGTGATTCTCAAACAATCTGGAAATATATCGCTGACTGATAAGTATATTTCTTGGCATTTTAACTTTTCAGAGTTCTGCATTGTCTTAATTTTGCCTGACTGAATTATTTTATTTATTTTCTGGCATTGTTTTCTGTTTCTCATCTGTCCTGAACCTGGGTCTCCCCCACCCTATTCTTGTGGTGCAGTTATAGTTAGTGGCTTTGCAGTTGCCCGCCCCTACTGTAAATTTGATCTGGGCGCCCCTCCGAGTCTGGTGTTCACTCTACTTAATACAGAGAGAACATTTGAGAAGGCCAACCCACTTAGGTTCTTAACTTTGAATTTTTCTTCTGCTCCTTCTTCCTCTCTCCTTGCAATTTATTTTGCTTTTGCATCTTCTTAAAAGTACTCAACTGTATTTATTCTTCTCCAGTTATTACTGCTTGGTAGTACCCTGATTAAATTGTAACTATTATTCTAAGACTTTTGATTTAAACACTTGGGCTCCAGACCAGCTGTTTTACATTAAGGTTTGTGGTCTGCACTGTTGTGGCAGGACAGATAGCAAACATCCTTCTAAGTTGGAAATTGCTGATTGAAGGCTCAGTGTCTTTCATTCTAAAGGTGTATTAGTTCTGGTTAAAACACTTGGGCTTCAGGCCAGTTATTTTTTACTAAGAAGGCTTGTGGTCTGCACTCTTGTGGGAGGAGAAGCTAGATTCTGCCCTTCTGAGCTGAGAATTTCTGGTTAAAGGCTTATTGTGCTTGCTTATTTGAACTGTTTCTTTCTAAATTGGTGAGCTTTGTTTGTTGTAGCATAGACTAGATTCAGACATCCTGAATCTAGCTTTGTTTGTATAACTTGAGCACTAATCCAGGCTATCTTTTTTGGAGAAGGTTCTCCTGCACGCTAGTGGCAGGAGTGTGCAGTTAGAATTTGTCTGATTGAAGACTGCTGGAACAGGTCTCAGTTTTGAGCTTTTTTACTGGTTAATTGGGTAAGTTGTTTAAATCAGTTTGCTCGCTTTCTATTGTTATATAAAAAATTGCACTTTATTCATCTGCTTTTACTGTATTTGTGTTTCTTCCTACTATATTACTTTATTTTGCTTTTGCTGCTTGTTCTTAAAAGTACTTAATTGCATTTATTCTGCTGCATTTATTTTTGCTAGTTAGTAGGCTGATTACATTGTAACTGTTATTCTAAGCCTTTGGTTGAAGCACTTGAGCTTCAGACTAGTTGTTTTACATTAAGAAGGTTTGTGGTCTGCACTGTTGTGGCAGGACAGGTAGCTTACATCCATCTAAGTTGGGAGTTGCTGGTTGAAGGCTTAGTGTCTGTTATTCTAAACGTGTATTAGTTCTGGTTTAAGCACTTGTGCTTCGGGCCAGTTATTTTACATTAAGAAGGTGTGGTCTGCACCCTTGTGGGAGGAGAGGGTAGATTCTGCCCTTCTGAGCTGGGAATTTCTAGTTAAAGGCTTATTGTGCCGGCTTATTTGAACTGTTTCTTTCTGAAATTGGAATGCCTTGTTTGCTGTAACATAGACTAAATTCAGACCTGCTGAATCTAGCTTTGGTTGTATGACTTGAGCACTAATCCAGACCATCTTGTTTTGGAGAAGGTTCCCCTGCACCCTAGTGGCAGGAGTGTGAAGTTAGAACTTGTCTGATTGAAGACTGCTGGAACATGGCTCAGTTTTTAGTTTTTTATTGGTTAACTGGTTAATTTGTTTAAATCAGTTTGCTCATTTGCTACTGTTATATTAAAAAAATACACTTTATGCATCGCCGCTTAGCTAGGGTTAAACTATTCCTGGCGCTATAAAGTCTTCTCTTCAAATTTTCCCTTAGAACTAGCCAGATTTTTAGTTTTAGCACTCAAATCTGTTTTTTGAGCTCAGCACTTGTTCAGAACTCATTGTAAGCATTAAATAAGCTACAAATTACTACAGCACTCAACTTTCCTCACTTGTCCAGAGGAAAACAGTTTTTATTAATTAATAAATAAGCACCTATCCAGGCATGTCTAAGGGTCAGCTCCCGGTGTTTTCTCCTGTCTACCTGATGATTCTGGGCATCTTGGGGCAATGCAGAAATTGCCTCATGTACACAAACAACCCTCTCCTCCTACCACCCAACACTACAACCTGTGAGAGATGCACTTATATAGCCAAACTGGAAGCAAAGCTCACTTCACCCAAGACTGGGCTAGACAGTCAAGAGGAGAAGGTAAACACTTGCACCACACCACACTCATCACAAAGTCCCTCAAAACCTACACCACCAAAACAGACACATAGAAACACAAAGCACACACACACCTGCATTTGCAGAGGCTCTCAATAAAAATCTGCTCAAGCAACAGAGACCTCCAAAGCAGAAACACAAGCAACCTCCACCCCCCAACACAACCCAAATGACACATGGCCCACAAACTCAGTGTGCCACTCAACCACAGCCCATAAGGCATAACAACGTACCCAACACTCAAGTCATAGGTGACTCTATAGTCAGGCACACTGATGTTCCACTCACCAGGCTAAACAAGGAGAAAATTACTGTCAGCTGCCTGTCGGGTGCCAAGATCCACCACATAACACATGCACTCAGATCAGTCCACAACAAGTACAAATATGACTCTGTCATTGTCCATGTTGGTGCAAATAACCTGAGACGTACCTCCCTGGACTACATAAAAAGAGACATGGAGGAGCTTTCCGATCTTGTAGCACAGGCAGGTATGACCCTAGCCCTGAGCAGCATCCTGCCATCACCCAGAATTATACCACAGCACAAGGACAAAATGATTGACTTCAACAATTGGCTAAGCTTCTGGTGTCATTCTAAGGGGATCCAGTATCTGTCTGCCTGGGATGACATAATCGACAGACCACGATACTTTGCCAGAGATGGCCTGCACCTGTCGCCCTTGGTATTCCAGATACTGGCTAAGGCTCTTCCCACCCCTATAGTGCCTTTTTTAGGCAAGGTTCAAATGACAAATTCACCACCATAACTAGTACAAGGAAGCAAAATCTGAGGGTAATGCTACTCAGTGCTAGAAGTCTAAACCTCAAAATGCATTCACTCGAGGCACTCCTTAAAATGGAGAACATTGACATCTGTGCAGTGACAGAGACTTGGTTCAAGGCTCCAGACAGCACCCCTACATTACCAGGCTATAATTCATACCACACCTTTCGGCCACCTAACCTGGACCAAAACACTAAAGGCAGAGATGTGTCCATATTCATTAAGGATATCCACACCTACAGGCTAGTTGCTCAACATAATGCATCCAAGATTATCCAAGTGCAACTAACTCTGGGCAAGACCGCAATCCAAACTGTAACTTGCTACAGATCCCCCCAATGCTCCAGGATTCCCACTCCTCATTTCTTGATACACTGGAAAATATTAGGGTAAGACCCAACACCCTAATAATGGGCGATTTCAACTACCCTACCATTAACTGGGAAAACTACTCATGTGCCAACTCTTTTGCTCAACTTTTTCTGGAATTCATAAATTCCAGTGGCTTGGATCAACTTATCCACACCCCCACCAGGAGCAGCAATATCCTAGACCTGGTCATTACCAACATGGGTGACCAGTGTTCCACACCAGAAGTCAATTCCTCGTTGGTCAGATCTGACCACAAGCTAATCACCCTAGACATCCACATCCCGCCCCCTCACCCCTCTATTAGGGAAACCACTGTAAAAAAATTTCTCCAAAGCCAACCTCACACTTCTTAAGACAGAATTGGCAAACTTCACGACACCCATGCTGACAGACAATAGATGTACGACTGCTGAATCCTACACAAATGCACTTTATAAGCACTTACTGGATTGCATGGATCGTGCTATCCCTAACAGAACCAAGATGTTATCCTCCAAAAAAAGGAAGCCAATCTGGTGGTCCCATGCTATAAACAAACTCTACAACAGAAGAAAGAAACAGTTGCAAAAAAAAAGTAAAATCCCATGATTGGAGGAACTCCCTGGTCAGCCTCAGTAAGAAGCTGAGATCCCTCATAAAATTCTCCAAAGCTAGTTACGAAAACAAAATCACCACTGATTCTAATGACAACCACAAAACATTCTATAGCTATGTCAAGAATCTCAATGGCAACACTCATATCTGCTCTGAGTTATAGCACAATGGCACTAAATATACAGAACCAACTGATATTGCCAACATCCTGGCAGACAGGTTCAGTGTTAACTTTACCCCCCCCTCACCCCTAAAGGGCCCATCTCTATACCGGAAGAATGCAAAGATTCTGTAATCATGGCTGCACAGGTAAAAACCACACTCTTCAAAGTCAAGAACATAGCATACATGGGACCTGACAACATCCCAGGCTGCATTCTACATGAACTACAGAATGAACTAGCACCCCACCTAAGCACCATGTTCAATCATAGCCTCACCTCAGGCTTTTTGCCCACTGAATGGCATACAGTGACTGTTATCTCACTCCACAAAGGGGGAGCCACCACGGACCCTGGGAACTACTGCCCCATTAGCCTAGCAAGCTTGGTCTGCAAGGCCATGGAACGTATCATCATGGAACTTATAAACAAAAACATTGGTAATCTCCAAACTCTGGACCCCACCCAGTTCAGGTTTGTAAAAGGCAGATCATGTCTCCTAAACTTGATAGACTTCTTTAAAGCAGTCAACAAAGCCGTAGACGAGGGTAAGGTGGTTCACACCGCTTATCTAGATCTCGCCAAGGCTTTTGACACCATCCCCCACTCTGGAATTATAGATAAACTCACTAAACTAGGAATAAATCACTATGTCACAAGATGGGTTGCCAACTGGCTCACTGACAGATCCCACACTGTGAAAGTAGCAGACTCCAAATCCGACTTCAGACAAGCGGAGCACCACAGGGTTCAGTCCTGGGTCCTCTCCTGTTTGGTATCTACTTTTCTGAGGTACAGGTTAACACAGTAGGTCTTTGGCTAACAAAGTTCTCAGATGACTGCAAACTAGGAGCCATAATCAAAACTCCTAACGATTTGGACATCCTACAAAAGGGCCTCACTGAGACGGATGCCTGCTGTCAAAGCCATGGCCTCAAGCTCAATGCCAAAAAGTGGATTGTCATCCCCTTTGGTAAAAACTCTGTACCCATGAGGTATCACATAGGTGGTAGTCTACTTAACACCGAAAGTGTGATAAGAGACCTTGGGAATCAGGTGGACAGTAGTCTCTCCTTTGATAATCACATTGCCACAGTAGTCAGGAAATCCTCCTATGTGGCACACCTCATCACAAAAGGTTTCTCATCCAGGAAAAATAGGGTCATTGTTCCCCTCTACTCATCACTCATTAGACCCATTATAGAGTACAACACCCCTTTTGGTATGTAGCTCACAAGATATCTACAACAACTGGAAAGGCCGGAGAAATACCTCACAAAGAGGCTTACCAGCCTCAAACAGATGCCCTACGCAGACCGTCACAAAAAGCTCCAGCTTTACTCCATCCCATATCACCTACTCAGAGGTGATCTCTGCCTAACATACAAAGCTATGTCAAACCCAGAGCTGTTAGACATGCTACACTTAAAGAAATCCCAATCCCTCCGAGCTACACGCTCTAGGGACCTAAACCTTGTCACCACAATAAACAGAACATGCTGAAGGGATAGATTCCCGTCCCAGAGACTTCCCATACTCTGGAACAAACTACCTATCTATATCAAACCAAGCTCCTCATTAACACTCTTCAAGAAAAACCTTGATGATTGGATGGGAAATGAGAAATTCACCCGGAGAATCACCTCTGTGGCTCTGCTCAACAGGAGTACAGGAAAATAATTTTCTTGGGTGGCAAAAGCCAGGGTACCTTTTTGGCTAGGCTTATATAGGCCCTAGGACCAATAGCTTAGTACCTACCTATGAACATTAGCAGCTGCTGGGTTTGTGCACATATTCCTTCTGCACATGATGGAGGTATCCCATTAATTCTTATACCACTGACTGATTCAGAGCTTCATACAACATTTCACTTTCTTTTTCTTGCTAAAAACTGGAAGAATAAATGTGTTTCCACCCCCTTTACAACAATGCCACTTCAGCTATCAATGACTATCAAAAGACATGTTTGCTATTGGAAAAATGTAGCATTTTTGTTGCAATTAGTGTTTGGAATTTCACCTCAAAAATGTATGATGGTGCTGGAAGAAAGGGCATGGCAGCATTCCATAACTATTACTATATTTATGGAAATCAAGCTTATCCCTAGTTACCTACAGAATGGTCTGGTTGTTATTATGTAGGTTGTGTTATTCCAGTTGTAGAACATAGAGCTGTTTTACCTGCCCTAATCCTGTCATGAGACACTAAAGACATTAGTAATCCAGTTGGTAAAATAAATGCCTCCTGGGTTTACCATAATGCTGCACAAAAAACTGCACTTAAAAGACTTGCTCACATGGATCTTGGTGATGGGGTCATTTCTGAACCAGGTATTGTACCTGCTTATGGGGAAGTGAAATCTATCTGGGAGCTTAGGAAGCTGTCTAAGCTCCTGGAAGTATTAAGTAATTCCATTCCTGAGTCCATTAATTTGATTACCCAAGAATTAATTGCAATGTGCAGTGTGGTGCTACAGAACTGCAAGGCACTTGAATTTACCCTTGCTTCTAAAGACGGTACATGCATACTCATCTAGACTGTTGCTCTTTTATTTCTGATAACACTGGTGCCATTCTTAGTTACTTAGCAATAATTTAGAAAGTCACTGGACTTTCACATGCCAAAGAAGCTGACAGTTACCAATTAGCATGGTTAACCAACCTTTTCTCTGGATGGGTAGGAGAAATTTTAAAGTTTTTCATGCTTAAAGCTATTATAATAATATTGTTAGGCCATATTCTTTTTATGGTAAAAGCATGCATTTTAAAATTGTTAGATTCCAGAAAGAATGTTAGTCTGCAAATGCAAACAGTTGAATCAATATCACTGATCACAACTGATAAAAATGATAGCAAATAAAACATTGCAAGACTTTAGTAAAATAAATGATAATTTGTACAAGGGAATGGTGGAATGTGAAAACACATAAAGCAGTGATTGTATTATGAAAGATTATTCACAGTATTCAGATTGTATTTCTGTTCCAGCAAGATGTAGGCATGTTTTCATTACAGATAAGACTATATTTTTGAAATGACCGTGTAAAGATTGTTCATACCAGGAACAGAAAGAAACAGCATGTGAAAAATATCTAATAGCAAGTGAAAAAGTGTTTACTCTTCTAAAGATTTGTAATCATTGTCCAGTCATATAAAAACATTATGGTTTGGGTGATGCTTTACAGCATCAGCTCTCCATGTAAACGGTGAGGCATATGAAGAGGGGAAAATGCTAGTATGTACATTTATTTCAAATATGCTTTCATAACTAGATGGATTGCTGAATGTTTTTCAGTATGAATCTGTTGATTTGCTTCATGTAATTGCTGACAGGGTAAGGAATGAAAAAGCATTTATCCTTTGTAGAAAGTTCTTTTTATTTATTTATTTATTTTCCTGTTATGAAATTTGGAAATCATGCCTAATATGGAAAGTCATAAAAAATAATTGGAAGAGCTTAAAAATCAAATAAAAATTAATCCTGTAGTGTTTCTTAATTGATCAGTGACTGCAATAATAATGTTGATTTTAATGAAAGAAAGTAAAAAATTCCATTATTCTGTATTTCAAGGAGACAGGATCTTCATTTCTTATACTCCCATGTATGTGTTTCTCTTTGCAATGAAGGAGATTATTATTCTCTGCTGAACTGTGCTATATATTGGATACTTTAACATAAGCCTGCTAGGGGAGGCTACTATCTCTCATTCACTTCTCAGAATTTCAAATTTTATTTTGACTGAACTTCTTGCCATTGTACCTATAAATTTTGTATTTCGCTCAGCAAAGAATATTCAGAACTCTTAAGATTAGTTGCTTTCACCTGCAGAGAGATTGTCTCTATGTAAAAATAGTTAGCAATGAGAAAAAACAAACAGCTAACAATTTTACAGATGCATAAAGGAATCTTTATAAATTTCACTCAGAATAGGAAGTTCAGAATTTCTTTAAGCACACTGCCTTTAGATGCAGACTTCTTGTCTAAAACATTTGTTAATGGAGAAACAACAAGCTAATATGCATGAAGATATCTTTGCAAATTTCCTTCCGAACAGAATGTACAGACTTCCCATAGAAAACTGTCTTCAGTTGCAGACTTCTTCTCTCCCACTGAGAGCATTTGATAATGGAAAGAAAAAAAGCTAATTATCTTCATAGATACAAAACACTTAGCATTCTGCATGGTTTTCAAAGGTTCATAGGATGTTACTAGGCTAAGGGCCCTAGGGCCCTTACAAGCCTAGCCAAGTTCAACCCTTGTTCCCTTAAGGGTCTAGAGATATGGTCTATGTTATAAGCAGATCTAAATCAGCACTGACTGTCCCTATCCAAGAAGGACACAGAAGAAACCCCTGTCAAGAATTTGCAGTTTCCCATCCAATCATCCAAGTTACGCTTAAAAAGGGTTAATGAGAGACTCTGTTTAACCTGTACTGGAAGTTTATTCCAGAGAAGAGGCAACCTCTGGGAGACATATCTGTCTCTCCAGCAAGTCTTGTTGATGTCACATGCTAGGTGAAAGTCCTTAGTGCGAGTGAATTGCATACCATTTGACTTACGAATGTGCAGCATTTCCATTATCATTATCATTTCCATGTACCACAGTTGCTAACAATTCAACAAAAGAACATAAAATGTAAAGCAGGCAACAGTACTGTGAAGCACAGGTGGAACTGGGAGGGTGGCAAAACTAAACATGAGGTAACTTAACTGTTGCCTTAGTGTAAACCACTAATTATTTCTCCTGTACTTGTAATTTAGCAGAAGAAGAAATAGTATATCACAAGATATGAGAGGGCATAGTAATCAAAGGTGTGTGTGTGTGTGGGAGGGGGGGTTAAGACTAAGTAAAAAATGCATACATGAGGAATGGCAGTGACATTCTTAATAATCATTAAGGTTCAACATTCAAGTGAATTTGGGATGCTATTAAATGCTATATCTACGAGTGTTCACACTACACAGATTTAAAACACCAGCTTGCATATAACTTGTTTGTGCATTTTACATTTACCTAAGGCTGAAGTCATAACTGAAAGGCCCTTTGGAACAGACCATTTACCCAATTAATAACCTGAAGGAAATAAAAATAAACAAACTTCTCAATTAATGCAACAAGCTACTATATTCCAATCACCCTGTGTTTGAGAGGTATGACACTATTTGCAGTTCATAATTTAGTTCAAACAAAGAAACTGCAAGGTATTTATAGCACCTAGCCTTCAGCACAAATAAATAAAGTGACAGGTCCACGCTAATGTAAACATTTGTGAAAACACAACCTCAGCACTCATGACAGCTGTCAGCTCGGATAGAGTTTTACTGCTGGAATATGTACTGGGACATATAAGAACATTGAACGGGATGATGATGAGGATGACATTACAGTCAAGTAGCAGACAAACTAAATTCTTCTGAAGAAGTGCTGAAGCATAGCTCTCAAAGAATCAGGGAAAGCCTTAACTGAATCAGGAACAATCAGTGACAATTTTAAAATGTTAGTACTATTAATTAACATAAAAATAAAATGTTAATCAATGCACATTTTCTGAAGTAAAAACAAGTTTTCAATTCTAACATAGTCATTTATTAAGTGTAATTTGCCACCTTTACTCCAAAAGTCACCAGTTTTAGGGGGGATTAAGAGGGGCAGAGGTAAAGTTTGATTCAAAAAATCAGGGACAGTTGAGAGGTATGAAATTTTTGTAAAGGAAAACAAAAGCAAGGGGCATTTTTTAAAGAAAAATGCGAGCACTTTCCCTTAATTAGGGATACACGAGAGACACAATAACACTGCAGACTAGGGCTTAAACCAATGTTTTGGAGAACAAACTGCAATCAATACATCAGCAGAAGTGGACAAATCGCCCCTGTGGGAGGGGTAAATCTCTGTAGAAAGAAGTCAATAAATGGTGGGGTAAAACTCCTGAAACAATTTCACCTCGCCTAACCAGAGATAATGAGTATGGACCAATATGCAAGTATGCAAGCTCAATGCACCATTTGTTGCATTTAATCATTTTAGTTGGCTGAGGCTAATCATGCAGACACCCCCCCCCCCCCAACTGCTTAGTGTGTCATCCTCCTAGGATACAATGAGTTTACCCGAAGACTGCTTTGATTACTGCAGTCACAAAACAAAAATTATGTACTCACCATAACGTTCGATGTATGTAGTCCATCTCACCTCACATTCTTACCCGTGGGTTCGGAGCCGAATATCGGCTCTGACTCGGCCAAACTTTTCTAGCTCGAAGTCTTCTATTGGCTGGGATAAGCAGGTATCCCATGCTGCACTGCTCCATATCACCAGATCTAGTTTGCTGCGAACACTCATTCATACCCCATGCATACACAACATCCAGGTAAAAAAGAATAAGCTAAAGGTGAAGGAAACTCTGTAAATAGAAACCTAACCTCCAGATCCTCAAGGAAGGGGGAAGGTGGGAGGGTAAGTAAGAATGTAAGGCGAGATGGACTACATACATCGAACGTTATGGTGAGTACATAACTTCTTGATGTTATGTAGTCCAATCTCGCCTACATTCTTACCCGTGGGATAGCGTCGCTAGCACCTACATCCTGGGTGGCTCATAGGAAAATACTCCTGAGTACTGTGTAACCAAAGGACGACCTGCCCCTAGATACCACGTCCAATTTGTAATGAGTAACAAATGTGTGAGGAGAAGCCCAAGTAGCTGCAGCACATATATCATCCATCGACAATCTGGCTTGATAGGCTGTAGATGTAGAAACAGCCCAAGTAGAGTAAGCCTTGACCGGAAATGGCAGTTCTTTTCTTCCTGCGGAGTAGGCGAAAGAGATGCAACTAGATATCCATCTGGATAGGGTGATTTTGGAAACAGGGGACCCAATTTTGTTTTCCGAAAAGGAGACAAATAGTTGATCAGACTTTCGGATATCTTTTGTTCAGTGCAAATAGAAACGTAACTGTCTGTTTACATCCAGTTGATGACATTTAAATTCTGCCTTGTTTGAAAAATGAGGAAAGAACACAGACAACTCAATAGATTGATTAAGATTAGATATGGAAACCACTTTAGGAAGGAAAGAGGGTTTGGTCTAAGAGAAACCCTATCCTTATGGAAGATCAAATATGGAGGTTTGATAGAAAGGGCTTGAATTTCTGAAACTCGCCTGGCTGAAGTGATTGCTATTAAAAAGGCTGTTTTCCAGGTCAAGAATTTCAAATCACAGGTAGCTGCAGGCTCGAAAGGTGGTGAAGTAAGGGCTTTTAGAACAAAATTGAGATCCCAGGGCATGATAGGTTCGGAGACCAGAGGACGGAGTAATAGAGTACCCTTCAGGAAAGCCTTACAGAGTCTGTGAGCCATGAGACTAGGCTCATTAGCAACATGAAAATTAGAGATCGCTGCCAATTGAACTTTTATGGTAGCTGATGAGGAACTCTGATGGAAAAGCATAGACAAAAACTCCAAGACTGAAGCAATAGGGGCTGTGTAAGGATCAATTCCTTGGGTATGCGCCCAAATAGAAAACCTCTTCCATTTGCTAGAATAAATCTTCCTAGTAGAGGGCTTATGAGAGGAAGATAAAATGTGAACTACCTCCGGTGAAAAATGATGAAGCCTAACTAACGATGGAAGTGGAGTAGCCAGGCTGTCAACCGGAGGGCCATCAGAGAGGGGTGGAACTGTCCCGACTTGTGTGTCAGTATAACTGGTTGTGGGTCCAGAATCCAAGGAGTGTCCACAATGTAGGGTTGGAGAAAGGGGAACCAGACTTGACGAGGCCAGTGTGGAGCAATCAGAATCATTCTGCTTCCCAAGGATTGTGCTTTCTGAATCACTTTTGACAGCAAGGGAAATGGAGGGAAAGCATAAAGTAGACCGGAGGGCCAATCGTGAACTAGAGTGTCCCTGGGTGACTCCCCCTGTGGGAGGATCAGCGTGAAGTAGCTGCCGCATTTGGCATTGAGGGGGCTGGCAAAAAGGTCACAGCAAGGCTGACCCCATCTGCTGAAGATTTGTTCTGCAACCAGACGATTCAGGGACCACTCGTAAGGCATCAGAATAGCTCTGCTTAGCCTGTCTGCTATCACGTTGAACTTCCCCGGAATGTGCGTTGCCACCAGAAACCGTTAGGAAGATACTGCCCACTGCCACATTCGCATGGCCTCTGCACAGGGGGTAAGATCTGGTTCCCCCTAGCTTGTTTAGATACTACACTACTGACATGTTGTCCGAGTGTATAGCAATCGTCCCTAGAGGCAGAAAACTCTGAATTGCCTGCAACGCAAGTAGCACCGCTCTCATCTCTAGGACGTTGATATGCAGATGTATCTCGTGATCTTGCCACGTGCCTTGGACTGTCCTGCAAAGATAATGCCCCCCCACCCCATCTGGGAGGTGTCCGTGGTCACTGTGGCAACCGGGATGGGTGGAACGAAGGGTTTTCCCCTGTCCAAATTGTTGGTGCAAAGCCACCAACTGAGATCCTGTTTGCATCTGTCCGTGAGCAAAATGGGGTGAGAAAGAGGACATTTTTGGAGAGACCATTGAAAAGAGGAGCCATTGAAGAAGTCTCATGTACAGTCTTGCTACAGGTACCAACATAATTGTTGCTGCCATGGTCCCCAGGAGTTGAAGAACCCATCTTGCCTTCGCTTTCCTCAGGGGCATCAGGGTGTGTATCTGTTGCTGTAAGACTCTGATCCTTTCCTGCAGTAAAAATGCTCACATTCGAATGGTGTCTAATTCTGCACCTATAAATGTGACATGCTGTGAGGGCAACAAGGCAGATTTTTCCCAATTTAGTGTTATGCCCAGCTGCTGACACAGAGTGATGATAGCGTCCCTGGTTTGGATTAGTAGATGCCTGGTGGGGGGGCGGTAAGGAGCCAGTCATCCAGATACAGAAACACTTGGAATCCTTGATGTCTCAAGTAATCAGTCACCACTGCCATACACTTGGTGAACACCCTGGGGGCTGTGGTGAGACCAAAGGGCATTGCTCGAAACTGGAAATGACTGGCTCCCAGCCGGAAGCGTAGGTGACTCCTGGATGCCCTGTCCATTTTTACATGGTAGTAGGCATCCTTGAGGTCGATGGAGCACATCCATACCTCCTCTCCCAACAATGGGAGAATCGATTGTAGTGTGACCATATGGAACTTGGACTTCTGTACATAGTTGTTCAATCAGCTGAGATCTAATATGGGTCTCAGGTCCCCTGTTCTTTTCGGCACCAAAAAGAATCTTGAGTAAGTCCCTAATCTGACTTAATCTGAGGGGACACGCTGGATGGCTCCTTTTCCTAGCAGCTTTGAAACCTCTGAGGCTGCTTGATCCCTTTGACTTGGTGGAACGTAAGGGATTTTTCTGACTGAAGGGGGGTCTGACGTAAACGGAATGACATAACCTCCAGAAATTATTCGTAATACCCATCGGTCCTGGGTGATGCTTTTCCAGGCTTCCGGATATAACGAAATTCAACCCCCGACTGGCTCCGGATAAGCACAGCCGGGCACTCCCTCAGGAACGAGAGTAGGGAGAGCCATGAAAGGAATCGCGGTCTCCCGAATTGTGGGGGCCCCCTCTGCCTCTAGGGTGGCATCTCCCTGAATAACCTCCCCCTCCTCTGCCTCTGGAGCGGGACTCACCTTGTGCAGGAAAAAACCTCTGTGATTTTTTGAACCACATCTTCCCACCCCACTGGGCCTTGGGGTAAGGCCTAGAGGGAAGGGAAAAAGGACTCCTACAGCAGATAGGGTCTTTCCCTCTTGTTTGTACCTGGTGAGGGTGTCTTTCACTTTGGTTCCAAACACAGAAGAACCATCAAAGGGGGAGTCAGTGAAAGAAGACTTGAAGGCCTCCGCGAAATGACAAAGGCGCATCCAGGCTTGCCTTCTAAGGGCGACTCCTGAGCTTGATGCCCTACTCGCTCCATCGGCTGCATATGAGATGAGCCTCATGGAGGAGTTGGTGATGGAATTGAGGGTAGACACCTGGGCGTTAACCATCTGGGCCCTCAGGAACGTTACCCGCAAGAGTATCTCCTAACTCCTTGAGGAGATCTCTCTGGAGCTGAGTGAAATGAGACAGATAGTTCAGCGACCATAAGGTAAAGGCTGCTGACGAGAGGGTATGCTTCCCGTACCAGTCCATGGTCCTAGACTCCTTGTTAGGAGGATGGACAGAGGAAGAAGTCTCTGCTACTTCCTTCTGAGTGGCCGCCACCACCACCATGGCATCCACAACAGGGACTCTGTTGGACAGAAACTCCTTACCCGGTGGAGCAGAAAGAAACTTGTTAGGACGCCTGGGTATGGGCTCCACAGAATCAGGGTTTTCCCACACCCTCCGACAAATTAAATCTAGGAGCTCATTGAAGGGTGGGGACACCCAGGAGGTGGAGGGCTGAGCACCAAAGGCCTTAAGGAAGACCGACTCCTCCTTGGAGGGGGCTTTGGATGGCCAGTCACCTCTTTGTTTCAGTATTTCCAAGATGTCGAGAGAAGGAAACATCATCAGAGGATGACTTGGGGGACCCCTCCGATTCCTCGAGGTCAGTATCAGTGGTGAGAGACTCATCCTGGGAGTCTATGTGCTTCCTCTTGCATGTTTTCTTTCTAGGGGGCACCTCAGGCATGAACTCTGAAGGGCCCTCAGACACTTGGAGACCACTTGTGGGGGTATCCCTAGGCCTTGGTGCTCCACTATCTACGGATAAGTGGTGATCAGAGGCTCTCACCGGAGTGGTGGGGGACAGAATGACCGACTCGCATGATGTAGCTGATGATCTGGCCAGCGCAGTCCGCATGGCCTCAAAGGCAAGCCCCCCCCAAGTCCAAGGACCGGCCAGCCTCCGAGACCAAGACAGGAGTCGGGGTTCCTCGAGCCGAGGCACCGAGCAGAAGACTCGAAACCTAAATATGTCCCGAGATGTCCCCCTCGGGCCAGACTGAAGAATCCCGAGTCCTGAACCCCGTGGACAGAGCCGACAGGGTCAGAGCCAACGTCGGTGCCAATAGGCCCGCATGGGCCATTGGAACCGACCTAGGAACATCACATGGCGCGGAACACTCTGGCTCTGAAGACAGAAATGCACTCGGAGGAGGAATGATCGAAGAAGGGGTCGGGACGGGCTCCGGAGCCGACTGGGCCGGAGCCGAAAACAATTTTGCCAAAACTGGAGGAGCCTCTGCACCACCCTATCAACATCCACATCAGAAAGGGTCCTGGAGGATTTGGAGGACAGGGAAGGCGATCGAGATCTCCTCTTAGGTGAAACTGGTCTAAGACTGGGCGATCGGCTCCGAAGAGGTTCCAATATAATTGGAGCCGACGCCGGTTCCATCAACACCGACACTTCCTGCAGCCCCAAGGACAGTGGAGCTGAGGAGGTCGAAGCAAGTTTTGTGACTTTCTCCGGTGGCTCCAAGGAAACTGAAGGAGCCGGAGATCTCTTTTTTGACTTAGAGGACTTAGACTTAGCACTGGGAGAAGAATCCATGGCCTCTTCGAAAGAGGGTTTCAAGAGTCCCTTTAAAATCAGCTTATTCTTTCTTTCTTGGAGCACTCTGGGACTAAAAGCATGGCAGAAGCTGCAGGACTCCTGCAGATGGATGGCTCCCATGCAATAAACACAAACAGAATGCTTATCGGTGATGGACATCTTGTAACCGCACTTACAGCACTTTTTAAAACCCAAAGGTTTGTGCTCTTTGAAATCCTTGGACATTTTCCAACAAGCAATCACAAAAAACCAACACAGCACAAGTCACTGTTTGACAAGAAAGGACACAGACACACAACACCACAAAAAGCGGGAACAAGTTTGTAAACTGCACAGCACACACACAACCCTCAGAAGGAACACGCACTGAAACAAAAAAGGCCAATAACCTCTAACTAAAATGGTTTTCTGACCATGAATAGCATGGGGAAACCGACACTAAAACCTCTAACTTAAACGGTATTAGCGCGAACAACACAGGACAAGAGGACTAGGTCCTCTAACTGAAATGGGCCTAGCCCAAAAGAACAGTTAGCGGGATACCACAAACCATAAAAACACTACCAAAGCCAAAAACAACACTATATAGACACTAGCTATGAAAATAGCTTTTTGTTTATAAGAAATTTTCTCAAATGACAAGAAAAAGGGTACTTAGCCACAGCCAAGAGCAAGACCATGTACGAGCTACACGAGCGGCAAATGAGATCTGGGGATATGGAGCACTGCAGCATGGGATACCTGCTTAGCCCAGCCAATAGAAGACTTCGAGCTAGAAAAGTTTGGCTGAGTCAGAGCCGATATTCGGCTCCGAACCCACGGGTAAGAATGTAGGCGAGATTGGACTACATAACATCAACTGTTTTTTTTTAAGCAAGCAGCAAAACAAAAGGCACGGAGTAGAGTCTTCTCTCTATTATAAACCAACCAAACCACAATACCACAGCAAACTGGACATTAAATGAGGAGGGCTGCCAATAAGACAGAAGAACAGCTGGAGGAACAGGTTCTCTCCAAAAGTAATGACTAAATTCAATCTCAGATATGTAAGCCAGAAGAGCCTTTAGTTAGTGAAGCAGAACTCCACAACAGCAAGGTTGATCTTTGTCAACTGGAGTCACCACTTCCAGCCTGACATATAGCTGGCACAAGTTTTTTTTTTTTTCTACGTTAAAAACATATAACCAAGTACAGAAAAGAATATGTGGAGACCTCTCCCCTCCCGATTCCTATTTATCACTGCACTTACAGCTCGGCACTCCATCACCATAGCTCAGATCTGTGAATCCGTCCCTCACTCCTTCCCTTCTTTGATGGGTCACTCAGCGTATTGAAGGTAGTTATCACACTCCGAGTCAAAACTTGAAGAACGTTTTAAGCTCAGTTCAATCCAAGTGTCTCTGAATGTTTGTTACATCTAAAAACTTCTAACTCTTTATCTTATTTTTCAAGCCTATTTGCTTATAGTAAACACCTGTTCAGAGCTTAATTCAAGGACCTTAATCTAGACTTCCTCCTTTGTAAACACATGGGAAATAATTATCTTAATTCTATATATAATATAATCAGTATGCCTTTACATTCCACTGCCTCTCAAGCAGCTCAAGATTAAATTAACATAAACTTGCTTCAGTCCAACCTATCTTCTCTTCTTATACTGTAAAGCATATATTTCTTCCAACTAAGAAAAAGCACTTGTTTTCTTTAACATATACAGCAGCCACTAAAAAGCACCCCTGACTGCACACTCTACAGAATTGCTTTATGATATAATACATAGTTTATATCATGAAATATTTTATGCAAGCACTAATGAAAACATGGATATGGGATAGAGGAAGGGGATACCCTACTCTACACTTGCCCCTGGGTCTCCTTTATGCTTACCCTCCAATACACTTGATAATCAAGTTTCCACAGAAAGCAACCTATTCCAGAGTGACCATAGTTCTCATAGCCCCCTTCTGGATCACTTCCCTGCTAAGTTAGATTAAATTCTAGATTTTCTCATTGGCCTTTTCCACTCCAGAGCTAGCTACTCTACCATTAAGGTTCAGATGGCTAATATTTCAGATTTCCATGTGGGTCAAGATTATCTGCTAACTGTTTCTTTAAGATTGTCCAAAGCCTTTTCTGAAAGGTACCTCCTTTCTGAGGTCTCCTGTAAGGATCCTTATTACTCCTTGGAATTCTCTTCTCAGGTTCATAAGTGTGCTCTAGGCTAATGACCACAAATGCCTTTTTTAAGCCTAGCCATGCATCCCAAATCTTTGACAAGTTCTGGCACCCTTGATAAGTGTAAGCAGGGGCTTGGGAGGTGAAACATTTACAAGCAGGGGAATGGGAGATGAACCGTTTACAGATTGTCTGTGTCCATTAGAGACATAGGTGCCAAACCAGAGATGAATTTCCTGTTCCCCACCCAATTGTCTAAGTTGCACTTGAATTGGTTTAGGGAGGAACTCTGCTTCACATGGATGGGGAGCCTGTTTCAGAGAAGTGGTAGTCTCTGTGATACGTACCCATCTCTCCAGCAGGTCCTATTTACATCACAGTTAAGTTTTAAGTCTTTAGAATGGGTAATTCTGGTGTTGTTTGTTTTGCAGATATGCAGGAGGTCTATCAGAGTGGGGTCTGACAATGCCTTATATGCCAGTCATAGATCTCCCCTCAGCAGTCTTTAGGAGACAGAATACAGGGATAGGGCCTTGAAACAGCCTGCATAGGACATTTTACTTAAGCCCTGTTTTCATTAAGTGAGGAAACTCTGTGGATGTTCCAATTGTTGGCTATGCCTAGTTAGGTACATTTCAAATAGGGTATTGTACTCAATGATAGGGCTGATGAATGCTGAATGCAGTGGAACAATTATTTCTTTGAACATAGATTCCATACCTTTGTTTATAAGTTGCACAACATAGAATGATTTCCTCACTACTGTAGACATTTGATGATCAAAGGCTAAATTACTGTCTGTGTGTGTTCCCAAGTCCCTGACTGCTGGGTCAACTCCTAGGGGTTTGCTGTCAATATGATAGTTTTCAGGGGTAGATGACTTCCCAAAGGATACTATTATGCATTTCCTGGCATTTTGTTTTAGTCCACGGCTCTATCATCAGTAGTTTGTCTGCATCAGCCCTTCCTGGAGAACGTGTGCGTCACTGGTTGATTCAATGACAGCTCCTAATTTGCAATTATCTGCAAATTATTCATCCAGAGGCCACTGATGTTGGCCTTGACTTCAGAGAAGTAAATGCCAAAAAGGAGTGGTCCCAGGACTGATCCATTTGGGACTCCATTTGTCACTGGCCTCTTTATAGAGGTGGACTCCCCAATTCTATCCACCAGGTGACATAAGGGTTTGCACCTAAACTCCTAAGTTTGTCAACAATGCCTGAGTCTGGGATTGTATCATATGCCTTGACCAGGTAAAGGTAGGCAGTGTGAACTATTTTCCCCTCATCCATTGCTTTGGTGACTTTCAAAGAAGTCCACCAGGTTGAGTAGGCATGACCTGCCCTTGATGAAACCAAATTGGGTTGGATCCAGCGTCTGGAGTTTTCCTATGTCATTATTGATCATTTCATGACAATTCTTTCCATGGCTTTGCATATGAGACTAGTGAGACTTACGATTGTGTAGTTTCCAAGGTCAGTAGATAGCCCACCTTTGTGCAGACAGATGACTGTTGCTGTTCTCCATTCATGAGGTATGACGCCTCTTTGGAGGCTACAGTTAAACAGCAATTCCAGAGGGCCTGACAGATCAAGTTTCATGCAATTTAGAAGGCATACTGGGATATTGTCTGGGCCCACTGATGCAGTGTTACTGGCCTTAAAGAGAGTATTAAGGACCTGTTCCCTAGTAATAGCAAGGAGAGTTATATTTAATGGTATTTCCTAAGGGAAGGTTGATGGGGAAAGAGGGGTAAAGTTGGAGCTGAATTTGTAGGTTTGCTATATCTTCTGGCTCAGTATAGCTGGCTCCATTTACAATCAGCTCTGCATGCAACTTTGTATTTCCTTTGAGGTTGTGGACATAGATAAAGAATGTCTTGTGGCTGTCCTTGGCCTGGGAGGCCAACTTTACCTCAAATTTGGCTTTGGTAGACTTTATTTGTGCTCTGAGATGTTTGTTTAGTTTGATGACAGTGCTTTTATCTTGCTGGGTGATGTACCTCCTCATTTTTGCCACAATGTTCTTCCTTCTATTATACAGCCTACTGATGTTGTGATTCCACCAGGGTGGCTTGTTTTTTGAGTTAGTTCTGTACTTCTTCCTGGTGAGTACAGCTGCCGCTATGCAGCTATTAACATGCTTGTACAGGGTTTCTGTAAACAGTTCCGCACAGGCAGCAGTATTCCCACAGATTATTGGGGCTTGAAATGTTGCCAGGTTATCACATAATAGTAGGAAGTTAGCTTTAGAGTAGTTTCTGAATATTCCAGGGTTAGCTGAGTTTCCAGGTGTTATTTTTACTTCAAAGGAGAAAATTTGAGGTCTGACCTTACCAGTACAGTATAGAGTTGAATGGTGAGTGTTTCCAATAAATTTAAATACATGGTATGGGTTTCCTGGATCAAAGAGGGGGACCTATAGCTTGCAAAGAAGTGGTGTTGGAGTTTTGCCTATAGTGATTTGAATGTGGAGAAGCCTAAGTGCAGTGTCCTGTCTGTCTGTTCTTCTTCAAGCCTTGCCATGGCCCCTTTCAAGCCTGCTGCTTCTTTGGACTTAAAGTTTTTTTTCATGAAAATACTTTTCTTAATTACAGTAACTTCAGACAGATGAGTTTCTGAGCTTGAGGCTCTATCCTATACCCTGTCTTGGTATATTTTTTACAAAGACATTGTTTCATTGCAGATCAATCTTTCCTTTCTTCTTTGTTTCCTAAGGCTGCCTTTGATTCAAACTTCCAAGGTAGCTGCACACTGATCAGCAGCTTTATTTCAGCTCTCCCAGTGTGAAAACAGGAACTGAGAAAAAATGGCTAGTGAAAATTGTCAGCTTAGGTAAAACTCAGTTACCAGAAGTAAGTACACTACCTGAATGCCAGCAAAGAAGAAATGGGAAGAAACTAAAAGAAAATCTACCAGAAAAGGTGGAAAAAAAATCTGCTTAGGAAGAATCCTGCAGCTGTTCAGCAAAAAGTAGTTCAAGCTTTAGTTTTTCGTAAAAGAGATGGCCTCCAGTAATTTAGAGAAGAAAATAATCAAATGTACTTAGAGGTCATTAAAATAAAGGAAGCATTGAATGGAATAAATCAAATCAAATAACAAACGGCTGCCAAAAAATAGAAGAAGATTTAACTAGTTATTCAGATGGTCTGATAAAGCTCTAAAAATTACAGGCTGAAATAAAAAAAGACTAGCTGAGAAGAGTTGTTTCAAAAAATAGTAGAGTTGGATGACAGGGCATGCAGAGAACCCTGAGATTTTCTAGTATACCACAGAAATTGGAAGAAACAGACTGTATTAATTTTATGAAACCACAAACAAGCAACTGCACTGGTGCTCCACAGCAGGATTTATTAAATGAAAGGGTAAATCAAGTGTATGATCCAAACATGAGCATAAGAAGGCAGGCAAGGCCCATATTAGTAAAGATGCAATCATACCAGCATGAAAAGTTGATGCTGACAAAACTGTGGATGAAAGGAAAGGTATTAATATTGAGGGCAGCAGAGTATTTATGGAAAATGATTATTCATGTACACCAGGCAGAAGAAAAGCACATTTATGCCAGCAATCAGGAATGTTGAGAGGAAGATGTGAGATTCAAGCTGCTGTATGCAGCTGTCTTCATAATATTTTTTCAGAGGATCAAATACATTTATGATGCAGAACAGGCTAAGGAGGAAATAAAAAAAAAGTTTACCCAATGAAAAGTGAGCCAGCATGCAGAAGGGAACTCTGCCTCATATTCTTTAAACAATAAAGATGAAGGAGAGACTTTGTCAGAGAATTCCTTTCCATTGTGCGAAAGGAAAATGCTTGAGAGAAAAATCGTATAGGAATTAACTAGAAGAATCAGAAGTACTTTGACATTAAATCAGGATCTAGTGTTGTGAGATGGAGAGGATCAGGAAGAAGACCAGCAACACTGAAATTATTGAATAAATAAGAGAGTTTAAGGAATCAATCATATTAGTGTAATATGCATTTGCAAATAAAAGTGTCCAAAAAAAGACAGTACTTTTGTTAACGTTGTCAAACTTGTGGGTGGACTGTAAAGAGTATATACCCTACATTATGTCTTTAATATTTAGAAGGACACTAAAGGGGAAAAGTAACTGTAAATAAAACTATTTTTCTTCTTATTAATAGCAGTGTAAAACATTTAAAGAAATAAACTGCGTGTTATATTGTAAAGCAGTTTTGGACTGTGTGAGGTCAGGGCTGTTTAAAATGTGAGAGGGAATTCTTCAGTGACTGCTGCATGTGTTAAATACATTAGCGTAAACAAGTACCTGTTTTAGTTGTAAGAAATACAAGTTTGTATGGTATAACAAGAGAAGAAAGGCTGAACAGAAGCAAGTTTAAATTATTATAATGTTGTTATCTTGGGCTGCTGGGGTGGAGTGGGGTTTACAAGTGTACTGATTATATTATATTGAACTAAGCTGATAATTGTGTTGTTTTACAGCAGTGGAAGTCTAGATTATTGGCCTTGGCTTAAGCCATAAACATTTTTTATGGAAAATAGGCTCAAAAATAAGATGAAATGATAAAAATCATGAAAAATGCTAAGCTTCTAGCATCTCCAAAGATATTTGTTTCTTTGTTTCATTACACAAATGTTCTTAGCTTGTACAAGGAGTCTGCAGCTAAAGGTAGTTAGCTAGGGGAATTCTGTACATTGTGTTCTGAGTGAAATTTACAAAGATGTTTTCATGCATCTTCAAATTGTTAGCTGTTTTTTTCATTGCTGACTAATTTTACTTGGAGACAAGCTGTCTCCAGGTGCAAGCAATTAATCTTGAGAGTTATCTGCATTCTTTGCTGAGGGCAATACAAAAATAAAAGGTACAATGGCAAGCAATTCAGAGAAAATAAAGTATGAAATTACAAGAAGGAAATAAGAGATAGTAGCGTCACAAGTAGCCTTAATACTTTAATGCATTTACTAGAACAGTGCATAATTCAGTTGTGTTTAAAGGTAGTAAGTGCACCTTTTCTTTGGGCTAAAAGTTAGTGTTTTCTGAAAGCATGTAATCTGTATTTGAAGTATGGGAGAGGAGACAGAGATATGAAAACAACAGACAGAGGTCAGTGTAAGTGTGAACATGGGCTGTAATATGCACCTTAACATGGGTAACCTCAATTTTAGATTATGCCTGTGGGTGCAGCTGTTGATTTGGGACAAATGTTCCCACCTGTATGGTTAAACTTCATTTGTTAAAAATGTACATAGTTGTATGTGTTTGTTCTAAGTTAATAAAGGAGGGGTATGTTTTGAAAATTGATTTAGTTTTTTGTAAGGAAAAAGTCTTGAGAGTTATTATTGTTGTAATAAATACAAGTTTGTATGGTATAACAAGAGAAGAAAGGCTGAACAGAAGCAAGTTTAAATTAATATAATGTTGTTATCTTGGGATGCTGGGGTGGAGTGGGGATTAAAAGTGAATTGTTTATATTATATTATATTATATTATATTATATTATATTATATTATATTTAGATTTAAGATGATACTTTTGTTGTTTTACAGTAGGGGAAGTTTAGATTAATGGCCTTGGCTTAAGCCATAAACATTTTTTATAAACAAATAGGCTCAAAAAAAGATGAAATGATAAAAGCATGAAAAATGCTAAGCTTCTAGCATCTCCAAAGATATTATCTTCTATTTTCCTAACACAAATGTTCTTAGTTTGTGTCAAGAAGTCTGCAGCTAAAGGCAGTTAGTTAGGGGAATTCTGTATATTGTGTTCTGAGTGAAATTTACAAAGATGCTTTCATGCACCTTCAAGTTGTTAGCTGTTTTTTTCATTACTGACTAATTTTACTTGGAGACAAGCTATCTCTAGGTACAATCAATTAATTTTAAGAGTTATCTGCATTTTCTGCTGAGGGCAATGCAAAAATAAAAGGTACAATGGCAAGCAATTCAGTGAAAATAAAGTATGAAATTACGGGAAGTGAATAAGATATAGTAGCATCACAAGCAGCCTTAATACTTTAATGCATTTAATAGAACAGTGCATAATTTAGTTGGATTTAAAGGTAGCAAGTGCACCTTTTCTTTGGGCTAAAAGGTAGTGTTTTCTGAAAGCACACAATCTGTATTTGAAATATGGGAGGGGAAACAGAGATATGAAAAAAAAACAGACAGCGATCAGTGTAAGTGGGAACACAGGCTGTAAAATGCACCTTAACATGGGTAACCTTAATTTTAGATTAGGCTATGCCTGTGGGTGCAGCTGTCGATTTGGGGCCATTGTTCCTATCTGTATGCTTAAACTTCATTTGTTAGAAATGTACATAGTTTCATGCGTTTGTTCTAAGTTAATAAGGAGGGGTATGTTTTGAAAATTGATTTAGTTTTATTTTGTAAGGAAAAAGTCTTGAGATGTAGTTATTATACATTTGTTTACCAAGAAAGTCAAGCTGGGATAAGACCCATTTTCATCAGAGGCCCCGGGGAGAAAAGCTCCATATACAGGGATTATACAAAAAACTTATACAATAAATTACACAAAACGTATACAAGAAATTATACAAAAAATATAAACAAGACATAAAGTACACCAGAAGTTACATTCTATGCTATTATAGCTGACATTTGTATTATACAGTCATCTGATATAATTCCTTATTGTAGTGTAGAAATTGTAGTTTCTCAAAGTAACCTGAGAAAGGGTATGTAGGGGGGAAATTGGACAGAAAAAGATGATGTTACAGATTATCTAGACATGTGAGACAGCATAGATTATGAGGTGGTCAGGGAAGAAGAAAATATATGACCAGATGCTATCAATACTAGCTATCCTGGATTGTACAGGAAAAAAGCCAGGTGTCATTAAGATAATTTTAAAGAATCTTTTTTGAATTGGTTGGTATTTGTGTTGATTCTGATGCTGTGAGTTAGTGAATTCCACCTTGATGCTGCATGATGAGAAAATAGTGAGTCTCCTGCTGTATTAGAGGATTTAGATACTTGTAGTAGAGATTTATTTGTTGACTGAAAACTTCTATTTGTGGTATGGGGCTGGAGAATATTAAGAAGGGGAGGGTTTTTTCAGGTTGATATACTAGTTTGTGTGCTAAGGTTAATTATTTATAGGATTGAAGTTGTGAGAGTTCTAACCAGGAGAGTTTTTTTAAGGAGTGACAGTGGTGGGTATGATGTGGGAAGTCAGTTGCAAATGTAGCTATTTTATTGTAGCATGTTTCAAGTTTAATTAAATATGTCTTTTTAAGGTTGCTGAGAATTGGGGAAGCATACAGAATTGTTGACAGAAGATGGGTTCTAGGAATGGCAACCCTAGAGGTGTTAGTTAGATAATTTTTATTTCTGCAAAAATTATCCATTTTTTGTGAACTTTCTTAACTGTTTGTGCTATATGTAGGTCAAATCTTAGGTTGTTATGTATTATTACACCTAGTAGTTTTGTTTGTAAATCAACATTAATTTTAGTATTATTCCTAGCTTAAAGTAGAAGGTGCTGGGGGAAGAGGATCTTGTGGGATGGAAGATCATGAGTTTTGTTTTATTGGGGTTGAGTATGAGCTGATGGTTAGAGAGCCATATCTCGGTATCTGAGAATGATTTTTGGGTTATATCATGGAGGTGTTGCAAGTTATTAGTGGCACATATAAGTGTTGTGTCATCTGTATATGGGATAGTTGAAGCCAATGGGGTAGCACTATGGAGGTTGTTTGTAAAAACAGTGAAGAGTAGAGGACCAAGACCTGAGCCTTGATGTACTCGTAGTGTGACAGGAAGAGGGGGGACAGGACATTAAGCCATTTTAAAGATTGTTGATTGGTCCTGTAGATAGCTTCAGAACCATTGAAGTGCAGAGTGACTGAGGTTCAATTTGGAGAGTGTATTTAATAGTTTGGGGTGGGAGACCAAATCGAAGGCCTTGGACATGTCTATAAAGACAGCAGAGACTAGTTTACCAATGTTTCTGAGTTGGTTGATGGTATTGGTGAAACTGAGGAGTGCAGTTGTGGTACTATGATGGGGCCTGAAATCATGTTGACATGTTGCTAACATGTTGTTGAAGGTAAGATAATGAATCAGTTGGGAGTGGATACATCTTTCAAGGAGTTTACATAATGGAGAGAGAATAGCGATTGGTCTGTAGTTGGTCAGCTCTGTGGAATTTCCACCTTTGTGTAAGGGGATAATGTCTGTGATTTTCCATATTGCTGGGACCTATTAATATGGATTGACACTGGATAAGATATGGCTTCAGCTGCTAGTTTTAAATATTTGGCTGGTAACTTGTCAGATGCTGTTGAAGAGGGTTTAAGCTTTTTCAGTAGTTTCTTAATGGTAGCTGTAGGAACAGGCTGAAAGGAGAAGAAGCTGGAGTTAATATTGAGAGGTTTGGAGGCTAGTGATGGTTCTGTGGAATAACTTTTAATTAGCGATAGTACGCTTTCAGTGAAGTATTTATTGAATTCTTCTGCAACAGTGGTAGAAGAATGTTGTAAGTTGGGGGAAGGGGTAGTGGAATATCCTGGATGGAGTACGGTGTTTATGGTATTCCAAAATGTTGAGGAGTTATGCTGGTGTTTATGTTGCAGGTAATATTAGATGTTCTTTTTATCTAGGTTGATTTGGTGTTTAGCCTTGTTTCTAATTTGCTGGAATGCAATGCGGTTGATTTGGGTTTTACAGGTGAGCCATGTTTTCCAAGCTTTGTCTCTTTTCCTAAGGAGCATAGGTTCATAGGGAGGTACTAGGCTATCGGCCTGAGGGCCTATGTAAGCCTAGCCAACAAGGTTCCCTGGCTTACACCACCCAAGACAGTTATTTTCCTGTGCCACTGTCAAGCAGAGACACAGAAGTGATCCCCGGGGTGTATTTCCTATTTCCCATCTACTCATTTTCTTGAATAGTGCTAATAGGTTCATAGGTAGGTACTAGGCTATCTGCCCAAGGGCATTTATAAGCCTAGCCAGAGTGTGTCGGCTTTCGCTGCCCCATTGATTAGTTAACTTTTCTAATGTCAAGCAGAGCCAATGAAGTGATCCCAGGGGTGTATTTTCTGTTACCCATCCACTCGTCAAGGTTTCTTTTGAAGAGTGTTAGTGAGGGGCTCTGCCTGATGTAATTTGGTATTTTGTTCCAAAGCATAGGGAGTCTTTGTGACAGGAATCTATCCCTCCAGCATGTTCCATTTATTGCTCTGGTGAGGTTTAGCTCACTAGAGCGCGTGGCTCGTAGTGACTTGGATTTCTTTAGGTGGAGCATGTTCATCAATTCTGAGTTGGACATGGCTTTGTAAGTCAGGCAGAAATCACCTCTGAGTAAGTGATATGCCACTGAGTACAGCCGGAGTTTTTTCAGTCCGGCTGCATAGGACATATGTTTGAGGCCAGTAATCCTCTTGGTGAGGTACTTTTGTGGTCTTTCCAGTTGCTGGAAGTGTCTTGTGAGGTACATCCCAAATGGGACATTGTACTCTATGATGGGTCTAATGAGTGATGAGTAGAGGGGCACTATAACCTCTTTATTTCTAGATGCGAACCCTTTAGTAATTAGATGGGCCACATAGAAGGATTTCCTAACTACTTTGGCAATATGATTGTCAAAGGAGAGGTTACTATCTACCTGGGTCCTCAGATCTCTTATTACCTCTTCTGTATTAAGGGGGCTGTCACCTATGTGGTAATTTGTGGATGTTTTGTTTTTCCCAAATGGGATGACTATGCATTTTTTGGCATTTAGCTTGAGGCCATGACTTTGATACCAGGTGTCCGTCTCAGTAAGGCCCTTTTGGAGGATGTCTGTGTCAGCCAGAGAGTCAATTATGGCTCCCAGTTTGCAGTCATCGGCAAACTTGGTTAGCCATAGTCCTCTTGTGTTTGCCTGTACTTCTGAGAAGTATATGCTGAACAGTAGAGGTCCCAGGACCGAGTCTTGTGGGTCACCACTTGTGACTGGTTTAGAGTCAGACCTGGAGCCCACTATTCTTACCGTGTGAGTTCTGTCTGTAAGCCAGTTGGCAACCCATCTCATGACGTAGGGGTTTATGTTCAGGCTGGTGAGTTTTTCTGTAATACCCGAGTAGGGAATGGTGTTGAAAGCCTTGGCGAGGTCAAAGTAGCCTATGTGAACCACCTTTCCCCTCATCTATGGCCTTGGTGACTGTCTCAAAGAAGTCAACCAGGTTTAGTAGGCATGATCTGCCCTTAACAAAGCTGAACTGGGTCGGGTCAAGTGTTTGGAGGTTCCTAATGTCTTTGTTAATGAGTTCCATGATGATGTGCTCCATAGCCATGCAGACCTGACTAGTCAGGCTTATGGAGCTATAGTTACCTGGGTGAGTAGTGCCGCCCCCCTTTGTGGAGAGGGATGAGAAGTTATGTTCTTACCATAACGTTCCATGTTAGTTGTCTTCTTCTCCCCTTCTTTCTTGCTGGATGGTTTTGAGCCTAACCTCCGCTCCGACTCGGCCTAATACTAAAGCTCGAGAGCTATTTTTACCGGCTCAAGGCTATGCTATGTCCCATAATGTTAGGTGTCATATACCCAGATCTCGTTTGATAGCTAACACTATGGACATATATGTCCCACCACAACAGAGAATAATCCACCTAATCATAGATACAAAAAAGAGAAAGATATATCTATATATATATATATATATATATATATATATCAATATATATATATATATATATATATATATATATATATATATATATAAAACCCCTCTAGAAGAGCTAGCAAAAAAGAGGAAGCAAGGGAGCTAGCTGGGGAAATAACTGAGGTGGCAATAATTCTCACAAGGTACTCTAGATCTCCCAGGCTAGGGGGATGGAGGGTGGGATGCAAGAAAGAAGGCAAGAAGAAGACAACTAACATGGAACGTTATGGTAAGAACATAACTTCTCAATGTTAAGTTGTCAATCTCGCCTTCATTCTTGCTGGATGGGACAGCGTCCCTAGCACCTAAATCCTGGGTGGCTCAATGGAACAAACTCTTGATACCATGGAACCAAAATCAGCCCGACTTCTGGAGGCCATATCGAGCTTGTAATGAGAAATTAATGTATGAGGAGAGGCCCAAGTGGCCGCTGCGCAAATGGAATCCATCGGCAATCTTGCTTGAAAGGCTATTGAAGAAGCTAAAGCTCTGGTTGAATGGGCTCTAGGTTTAGTAGGAAGTTCTCTGTTCCTCAACTGATAGACTAACATGATAAGACAGGACAACCACCTGGACAAAGTTACCATAGAGATTGGTTGGCATTGCTTCCCTTTCGCATAAGACAGGAAGAGCTGGTTTGATTTTCTCAACTGCTTAGTTCTATCCGGGTAGAAGCGTAGTTGACGGTGAACGTCCAAACAATGTAACCTTTGTTCAGCTCTATTGGCATAATTTGGGAAGAAGACTGGAAGATCTATGGTCTGATTCAGATTTTTCTATGAGATTATTTTGGGTAAAAAGGACGGATTAGTCCTAAGTGAAACTCTGTCTTTGTGAAAAACAAGATAAGGAGGATGAACGCAAAGGGCTTGAAGTTCCGAGACCCTTCTTGCTGAGATGATGGCTACTAAGAAGAGTGTTTTACACGAGAGCAACTTCAATGAACAAGAAGCCGCCGGCACAAAGGGAGGAAGAATTAAGGAAGACAGTACCAAATTTAAGTCCCATGGTGGGGGAGGGTCCTTAACCGGGGGCCTAAGTAAAAGGGTTCCTTTTAAAAAGGCTTTGCAAAGTTTGTGGGACATGATGCTGGCTTCTGACAAGCCAACGTGGAAATTTGCAATAGCTGCCAGTTGAACTCTGATGGTAGCTGAGGGGGAGCCCAATCGAAAGAGTTCTGCTAGAAACTCTAGAACTGGCTGGACAGGAGCCGTAAAGGGGTCCACGTGTTTTACCCCTGCCCAGATAGAGAAACGCTTCCATTTGCTAGCATAAGTCTTTCTGGTAGTAGACTTGTGAGAAGCGAGGATGGTATCGCGAACTGATTGAGAGATAAGGGGAAGCCTGGCTAGGGTTGGAAGTGGAGTAACCAAGCTGTGAGGTTGAGAGATCGAAGGAACTGATGCAGCCCGCCCGATTGATGGGTCAGAAGATCTGGCACTGAGTCCAGATGCCAGGGCTGCTCCAGTAGATGGCATTGCAGGAATGGAAGCCAAATTTGTCGAGGCCAGTAAGGGGCAATGAGGATCATCCTGGCTCTCAAGGCAGTTGCTTTCTGGATAAATTGAGTAATCAAGGGAAAGGGGGGGATGCATATAGAAGACCCCGGGGCCAATCGTGAACTACAGCGTCTCTGGGGGTAGACCTGGGAGAGGGAAGAGGGTGAAGAAGTCTGGGCACTTGCTGTTTAGAGGTGTTGCAAAAAGGTTGCAGCAAGGCTGACCCCACCTTCTGAAAATTCTTTCCGCTACTGTCTGGTTGAGAGATCACTCGTGAGGCATGAGAATGGCTCTGCTCAGTCTGTCCATTATGATGTTGGACTTCCCGGGAATATGCGTTGCTACCAGAGATCGCCCACTGCCAAAGTCTGAGTGCTTCTCGACATAGGAGGTAGGATCTGGTTCCGCCCTGCTTGTTGATGTACCACACTACAGACATATTGTCTGTTTGAATTGCAATAGTCCCGGTGGGTAGAGAGTCCTGAAGGGCTTGCAACGCTAAAAGTACCGCTCTCATTTCCAAGACATTTATGTGCAAGTGGTATTCGAAGGGTTGCCATGTGCCCTGGACTGTCCTGCCCCGAAAATGCCCCCCCACCTGATCAGGGAGGCATCCGTTGTCACAGTGGCAACAGGAGGAGGAAGGACCACAGGTCTGCCCTGGAGTACTTGAGGGGAGACTGTCCACCAAGAAAGGTGTCTTTTGCATGACTGAGTGATTAGAATGGTGTGTGACATGGGGAGCTGCTGAAAGGACCACTGGGAAAATTGCATCCACTGCAGGATCCGCATATGAAAACGCTCTAGGGGGAGTAAAGTGATTGCTGCTGCCATGAGACCAAGTGTCTTTAGTACAAATCTGGCTTGGACTCAGGTCTCCTGAAATAGGATCTGAACATGGTTGCGAATGTCTGAAACTCTTTGTGTGGGTAGTTTTGCTGAGAGCTCCACTGTGTTTAAAATGGCGCCTATGAAGGTAATAGACTGACAAGGTGACAATGCAGACTTTTCGAAATTTATAGAGATACCTAGCGAGTTGCACGTTTGTACAGCGTAATCTCTGGATTGGAGTAGTCGATGCCTGGTGGTGGCAGTAAGGAGCCAGTTGTCTAAATATGGAAACACCTGGAATCCTTGTTGTCTCAGGTGAGCCGCAACCACTGCCATGCATTTGGTAAACACCCTGGGGGCTGGGGTGAGGCCAAAGGGCAGGGCTCTGAACTGGTAGTGACTGTCTCCCAGCCGGAAGCGGAGAAACCTTCTGGAGTGCCTGTTCATCTTGATATGGTAGTACGCATCCTGAAGGTCTATAGAGCGAGCACATCCAATTGTCCTGACCCAGAAAGGGTAGAATGGACTGTAGCATGACCATCCAGAACCTTGTTCTTTGAACCGACTTGTTCAGCCTGCTGAGATCCAAAATATGTCTCCAGTCCCCTGTCTTTTTTGGTACCAAAAAGAACTTGGAGTAGATACCAGATCCTTGTTGGTCTGCTGGGACTGGCTGGTTGGCCCTTTTTCTTAGCAGCTTTGAAATTTCTAGTGCTGCTAGATCCCTCAGACCAGGTGGAACATCTGTAAGGGGCCCTTTTGGCTATTGTGGGGTGTGAATAATGGGAATTCTGTAACCCTCGGATATGATCGACCGTACCCATTTGTCTTGCGTGAGGGAATGCCAGGCTTCTGGGTACAGTGATAGTCTTCCCCCGACTGCCTCCGAAGGTGGACAGTCGGGCAGTTCCTCAGGGTGCTGGAAGGGTTTGTCAGAGAAAGATTCTCTGCTACCCTGATTCTGCGGACCCCCCCCCTGCCCCTCGGGTGGCGTCTATTATTGTTCCCTCCTCTGCCTCTGGAGGGAAGTTCACCATGTGCATCAGGCAGTAAACCCTGAGGTTTGCGGAGCCACATTTTCCCACCTTTTTGACCCTTAGGGTATGGTCTAGAAGGGGTAGAAAAATGGACTCCTATGGCAGAGAGAGTCTTGCCTTCCTGCTCACACCTGGTCAATGTATCCTTCACTTGAGGTCCAAACAAGGCAGAACCGTCAAAGGGGGTGTTAGTGAAGGACGCCTTGAAGGGGTCGGCAAAATTGCAAAGCCGCATCCAGGCGTGTCTCCTTAGAGCAACACCTGTGCCTGCAGCGCTACTCGCTCCATCGGTGGCATAGGAAATGAGCCACATGGAGGAGTTTACAATAGAGTTCAGGATCCCTAGCTGGGAGTTGATCTTTTCCTGAGACCCTGCAGCTGATGGGTCCTGTAAGGTATCACCTAGTTCTTTGAGAAGGTCTCTCTGAAGACGGGTGAAATGGCACAAATAATTCAGCGAATGCATGGCAAAGGTCGCTGAAGAAAACATCCACTTGCCGTACCTATCCATAGTCCTAGATTCCTTATTAGGAGAATGGACAGGAGCTGAAGGGTCAGCCAACTCCTTCTTAGTGGCCGTCGCCACCACCATGGCATCAACGGGGACGCCCTTAGTCAGAAACTGCTTGTCCGAAGGGGCTGTAATAAATTTTGTGGGCCTCCGGGGAGTTGGTTCCATAGTATCCAGAGCCGTCCACGCCTTCCGAGCCACCACCTCCATGAGTGGGTCGAAAGGCGGGGACACCCAGGAGGTGGAAAGGTGAGAACCGAACACATCCAGGTACACCAACTCATCCTCGGAAGGATTGAGGGCAGACCAGTTCCCCCTCTGTTTAAGGATCTCTAGGATGTCAGAAAATGAGACATCCTCAGAGGGGGACCTTGGGGACCCTTCCGAATCATCCAGGTCGGTGTCAGATGTCACTGACTCTGGGGAGTTGACATGCTTCCTCTTGCATGTCCACTTCCAAGGGGGCTCCCCCGCAGGATCAGGGAAGGCCTCAGAAGAGGAGGATATGCCCAATGGGCCGACCTGGAGCGTTGGTTCTCCACGCTTGGGTTAGGGAGGGAAGGCAGAGGCCGAAGCACGCACCATGGAAGGAGGGGCCGATGGGGCCGACCATGGCACCGGTATCGGAGCCAGCACGCTCCTCATGACCTCAAAGGCGCCCCCATCAGGCAGAGAGGAGGGACCCAGCTCCGAAGAGATGAGAGCTCCTCCCGGCACTGAGAGGGACGGCCCCGAGGCCGATGTCAGTGCCGAGCTCACCTGCGCCAACACTCCGAGAGGGAGAACGGGGTCGGACAAGGGTCCGATGCCACTCGCCCCCTTGGAACTGATGAGGGAGTCCCGGCGCCCGGATCCCTCCAAGGACGGAGCCAATGAAGGGATCGGAACTGACGAAGGAACTGATAAGGGTGGAATCGGTTCCGACGCCCCCATGGTACCAACCTCGACAGCCTCCGGCTGCGAGCTCGAAGGAATAGTCAGAGGAGGAACTGGAGCAGGCATTGGGGAAGCCGCTGTCTGTTGAGACGGGCTATGCAATAACTGGGCGAGCGCCTGCGACTTCAAAAGCCTACTGACTACCCAATCGAGGTCGTGGTCCGAAAGCCTGGAAGATCTAGAGGAGTGAGACCTATGGCTCCGCTCGACAGCAAAGGGGACTTCGGAGCCAACCTGACCGACTCCAATAAAGGAGATCGGGAGCACTTTCGGCTTGGAGATGGCTCCGACGCCAAGGTCGGAGCCGACTGAGGCCTCAATGTAACGATTCCGGCCGGAACCGATGAGGCAGAAGAAGGTCAGCTCGGCGCCGGCTCCAGACATGAAGCCGACGGTTTGGCGGGCTTAGAAGGTTTTCCTGATAGAGGCTTGGTAGGAGAACCTTCGGGCTTCAATAAGTCCCTTAAGATGAGCTTATTTCTGTGCTCCTGCAGGACTCTTGGGCTAAAAGCATAACAGATGGAACAAGAGTCCTGCAGGTGCAGAGGGCCCAAACAATACACACAAGTGTGACTGTCTGTCAGAGACATCTTCTGACAGCACAAGTCACATGTCTTGAATCCCGATATCTTGGTATCCTTAGACATGATACCACAGGAAGGGGACAACAAAGTCTAAACAAGTATACAAACACACACACAACACTTGACAGACACTTTTAAAGTTATTACAATAAAACAAAATTCCACACCCACACCTACTAAAGGAACCTGTATAAACCTACAGTACAAAACTACTATAAAAAGGGGGAGGGGTAAAGGCCTAACCACCTTAACGGTGGAAAAGAGTAGGAAAACTATTAATAAAGGGAGGGAAGACTAGTCGGGAGACTACTAACACTATTAGAAAAAATCTAGGGAAAAAATATCAATCAAAAACTAACTATAATTATAAAAAATTTTAAATACGACCTGGAGCCGGTGAAAACGCAACCTCGTAGCTGAAGCGGCAAACGAGATCTGGGTATATGACACCTAGCATTATGGGACATAGCATAGCCTCGAGCCGGTAAAAATAGCTCTCGAGCTTTAGTATTAGGCTGAGTCGGAGCCGAGGTTCGGCTCCGAACCATCCAGCAAGAATGAAGGCAAGATTGATAACAACATTAACTGTTGCTGTGCACCATTTTATGGGCATGTAGCTTGTGGAGAGGCTGAGGTTGAACAGCGTGTTTATGTGGGGGGGTTAGTTCGTTCTGTAGTCGTGCAAGACCCAGCCTGGGACACCATCTGGTTCCATTAACGCTGTGTTTTTGGCTTTTGAAAGGGCTGTTTTCATCTGTGTGTCTGTGACTTTTGGGACACTACATTTTTCCGATATTCTTGTGGACCCTTTTGGAGGTGAGGGGGGGTGAAGTTTGCACTGAATCTATCTGCCAGGATGTTGGCAATATCAGTAGGTTCCATATATTCTGTGCTATTTTGCACTAGTTCAGTGCATATCTGCGAGTTGCTGATAGATTCATAACATAGGTAAAGAAGGCTTTGTAGTTATCTTTTGAATCCTTGGCTATTTTTCTTTCAAAGTTAGCCTTGGATGATTTCATGAGGGACCTTAGTTTTTTACCGATACTGATCAGGGGTGTGTTTCCTTCTTGGGATTTGCTTTTTTTCTGAACTACTTTCCTCCTTCTATTGTATAGCCTGTTTGTTGCAGGGGTCCACCAAACTGGTTTCCTTCTCTTAGAGGAGTGAGTCTTGGTTATGCTAGGGATGGCATGATCCATGTATCCTTGTAGGTGCTCACAGAGTGCATTTGTAAAGGTTTCTGCATCTTGGGCAGTGTTATCTTTTAGCGTGGGGGCTGTGATACTTACCACCTCTGTCTTAAGTAAGGTGAAGTTTGCTTTAGAAAAATCTTTTACTGTGGTTTCCTTAGTTGGGTGTGGTGGTGGGGTGTGGACATCCAGAGTGATTAGTTTATGGTCTGATGTAACCAGTGATGGGTGGACCTCCGGTGTGGAACACCTGTCGCCCATGTTGGTGATGACCAGGTCCAATATGTTTTCACCTCTGATAGGGGAGTTTACCAGCTGATCCAGGGCATTTGAGTTGATGTATTCCAGGAAGCGCTGAGCCTGGGAATTTGTACGCGAGTAGTTTTCCCAGTGAATGGTAGAGTAATTGAAATCGCCCAATATCAGGGTGTTCGGTAGGACCTTCATGTTTTCCAGTGTCTCCAGGAAGGTTGATGGTGGTCCTGGGTCATCGAGGGTGAGCTGTAGCAGGCCACAATCTGCATTGCAGATTTGCCTGATGTTAATTGCATATGGATAATCTCAGAGGTATCATGCTGCGGCACTAACCTGGAGGTGTAGGTATCCTTAATGAATATGGATACACCCCCTCCTTTTGTGTTTTGGTCCATGTTCTGTGGCCGAAACGTGTGGTATGAGTTGTAGCCCAGTAGTGCTGGGGTGATCTCTGGAGCCTTGAACCATGTTTCAGTTACTGCACAGATGTCAACTTTCTCCATACTGAGGAGTGTTTCAAGCACATGCATTTTGAAATTTAAACTCCTGGTGTTGAGTAGCATAACCCTCAGTTTTTGTTAATTGTGCTGTTTATGGAGGTGGGTTTGACTTTTGAGCCTTGCCTAAAAAAGGCACTATGGGGGCAGCAAGAGCCTTGGCCAGTATTCGAAAGCCTAGGGGTGACAGGTGCAAGCTGTCTCTTGTGAAGCAACGTGACTTATCGTGCATGTCATCCCAGGCTGACAGACACTGGATCCCCTTTGAATGACACCAGAAGCTTAGCCAATTGTTGAAATTGATAATTTTTTCTTTATACTGAGGTATCATTCTTGGTGAGGGCAGGATGCTACTCAGGGTCAGGGTCATACCAACCTGGGCTACATGATCAGAGAGCTCTTCCATGTCTCTTTTCATGTAGTCCAGGGAGATACATCTCAGATCATTCACACCAACATGAACAATGACAGAGTCATATGTGTGCTTGTTCTGGAGTGACCTGAGTGCTTGTGTTATGTGGCGGATTCTGGCTCCCGACAGGCAGCTAACAGTAACCTTCTGCTTGTCCAGCCTAGTGAGTGGAATGTCAGTGTGCCTGACTATAGAGTCACCTATTACTAGTGTGTTAGGTATGTTATTTCACCTTAAGGGCTGTTATTGTGCGGCACACTGATTTTGTGTTTTATGTGTTGTCTGGTTTGTGACGGGAAGTGCAGGTTGTTTGGGTGTCTGTTTTGGAGGTCTCTGATGCTTTTGCAGGTTTTTATTTAGAGCCTCCCAGTATGATTTTGTGTATTTATGTGCATTTTTTGCCAGTGCTGTTTTAGTAGGTCTGTGTGCGGCTGGAGTTGTGGTGCAATTGTTAACCTTCTCCTCTTGACTGTCTGTTCCAGTCTTGGGAGGAGACAGCTTAGCTTCCAGTTTGGCTGCATAATTGCATCTCTCGCATATGTTAGTGTTTTGTTGTAGGAGGAGAGGGTTGCCTGTGTACATGAGGCAGTTGCAACATTGCCTCAGGATACCCAGATTCACCAGCTGGACTGGAGAGTGCACCTGAAGTTGCCCTTTGGCCATGCCTGAACAGTAGGGTGAGCTACTTAGTCACTTGGTTGGTGGAGGGTGAATAAAGAGCCTTGCCCTGCTGGGCAATCAGTGTCAGGGTATATTAGTGCTTGCTATTAGGTCTGAGCAAGTGTTGGGCTGTAAGATGATTTTTGAGTGCTTAGGTTGAGAGTTAGACTAGTTTCAAGAGAAAAACTGAAGAGGAGACTTAGTGGAGCTGGGAATAATTTAACCTTAGCTAACCGGCACTGCCCGGTGCGCAAAACCATGCAAACACATTTTTTATAGTAGGGAAATGAAAGAGATAGAAATTAGCCCAAAACGGCCAATAAACTACTCACTTCTGGGCTGGAACCAGTCCTCCAGGGACAGATAGGTTGCTCAAAGCTCCCCTCTCTCACAGGTGAACAGAGGAACTTCCTTCTATCCAAGTAAGGTATGGGCAACTCAGAAACTAGTATCACAGCCCTGAATTCAGCACTAGCCTGAAAACTGGACTAGCTTAGAAAGACAGGAAACAAGGAATTGTTTTTTTTTTTTTTTAAATGATAAGGCAAAAATAGTAAAAAATAAACTTAAAACAGCTTTAAATGACTACAAACGACCAGAAAAGGCTATCACACTTTAGTGTGTAGCTTACAACAGTTAAACAAATTATTTAAACAAAAAACAACTTTTTAAAAGTGCAGGCAGTCAACTAAGTATAATATGTGAAAAGAACAAACTTTTAAATCACAATAAATGCTGGAAAATAAGAAGTTATGTACCTACCATAACGTTCCATGTTAGTTGTCTTCTCTCGCCTTCTTTCTTGCTGGATGGGTTCGGAGCCGATCCTCGGCTCCGACTCGGCAACGTACTAAAGCTCAAGAGCTAATTTTACCGGCTCGAGGCAACCCTATATCCCATGATGCTAGGCGATAACTACCCAGATCTCGTTTGGTAGATGAAGAAAAAAATTAGGCAACATAGTCCTCCAACTGGAGTGGAGGAGGAAAAGGGATAACCCCACCAAAGATCCCAATCTAAGCTAAAGTTACACTAGGACAAGCTATTAGACTGGCAATGCTAGATCAGGACTCTTCAAGGAAGAGGAAAATCTTCTCGGTCTGTCCAGGCTAGGGGGATGGTGGGGACGAAGAAAGAAGGCGAGAGAAGACAACTAACATGGAACGTTATGGTAGGTACATAACTTCTTAATGTTAAGTTGTCAATCTCGCCTTCATTCTTGCTGGATGGGACCGCATCCCTAGCACCTTAATCCTGGGTGGCTCATTGGAACAGACTCTTGAGAACGGTGGAACCAAAATTTGCCCTGTTCCTGGAGGCCAAGTCCAATTTATAATGCGAAACAAAGGTATGAGGAGAGGCCCATGTGGCTGCCGCACAAATAGTGTCTATTGGTAGCCTAGCTTGAAAGGCTGTAGATGTAGCTAGTGCTCTAGTTGAATGGGCTCTTGGCCTAGAAGTCAATTCTCTACCTTTGAGCTGATAAATACATGTGATCACAGAAGACAGTCACCTAGATAGGGTTACCTTAGATACCGGAAGGCCCTACTTATTCTCTGCATAAGATAAAAACAGTTGATCAGATTTCCTGATTTGTTTAGTTCTGTCCAAATAGTAATGGAGCTGGCGATGAACATCCAGATAATGTAGTTTTTGCTCTGCCCTATTAGAATAATTTGGGAAGAAAACTGGGAGATCAACTGATTGATTTAAATTTGTCTGCGAAGCCACCTTGGGTAAGAAGGACGGATTAGTCCTTAGAGAAACTCTGTCTTTGTGGAAGACTAAATAGGGAGGACGAATGCAGAGGGCATGAAGCTCAGATACTCTCCTAGAAGATGTAATGGCAACTAGGAAGAGTGTCTTCCAGGAAAGTAATTTCAATGAACAGGAAGCCTCAGGTTCAAAGGGAGGAAGAATCAAGGATGTTAAGACTAAATTTAGATCCCACTGTGGTGGAGGATCTTTGATCGGGGGCTTAAGTAAAAATACACCTCTAAGGAATGCCTTGCAAAGCTTATGGGACATGATGCTGCGGTCCGACAGGCCTATATGGAAATTTGAAATGGCTGCCAACTGAACTTTTACTGTGGAGGAAGAAGATCCTGAATGAAAAATTTCAGCTACGAAGTCCAAGACCGAATGAATTGGAGCAGTAAAGGGATCTATATTCTTAGCCTTTGCCCAGAAGGAGAAACGTTGCCATTTACTAGTGTAAATCCTTCTGGTGGAAGATTTAAGGGAAGCTACTATGATATCCCGGACGGGATTAGAAATCATAGGAAGCCTGGCTAGGGACGGAAGTGGAGCAACCAAGCAGTGAGGTTGAGAGAATGTAGGGATTGGTGCAGCTGCCCCGACTGATGGGTCAAAAGATCTGGGACTGGATCCAGATGCCAAGGCTGTACCAATAGATAACGGTGCAGGAACGGAAACCATATCTGTCGAGGCCAAAAAGGGGCAATGAGAATCATCTTGGCTCCCAAGGCGGTTGCTTTCTGAATTACTTGTGGTATTAGCGGAAGGGGTGGAAAGGCATAGAGAAGTCCCCGAGGCCAATCTTGGACTAGAGCATCTCTGGGGGGATGGCCTGGAAGGGGGAAGAGTGTGAAGAAGTCAGGGCATTTGCTGTTTTGAGGCAAAGCAAAAAGATCGCAGCAAGGAAGGCCCCACTTCTGAAAGATCTCTTCCGCCACAGATTGTCTGAGAGACCACTCGTGTGGCATGAGTATAGTTCTGCTCAACCTGTCCGCTATGATGTTGGACTTCCCGGGGATATGCGTTGCTATCAGAAACCGCTGAGAAGAGATTGCCCATTGCCAAAGTCTGAGTACCTCTTGACACAGGGGATAGGACTTGGTTCCGCCCTGCTTGTTGATATACCACACTACGGACATATTGTCCGTTTGGATTGCAATAGTCCCCAGGGGAAGAGAGTCGTGGAGGGCTTGCAACGTTAAAAGCACTGTTCTCATCTCCAGGACATTTATGTGCAGGTGGCATTCGAAAGGTTGCCAAGTGCCATGGACCATCCTGCCCTGAAAATGCCCCCCCACCCGATCAGGGAGGCGTCTGATGTAACCGTGGCGACTGGGGAGGGAGGAACAAAGGGTCTGCGTTGATGGACATGAGGGGACAATATCCACCAAGACAGATGACTTTTGCAAGTTGGAGTTATCATGATCTTGTGATGCATACGGAGTCATTGAAAAGACCATTGGGCGAAAAGCATCCACTGTAGAAGACGCATGTAAAAACGGGCAAGAGGAAGAAGTGTTATGGAGGCCGCCATAAGACCCAATACTTTCAGGACATACCTGGCCTGAATTTTGTCGCTCTAAAGAAGAACATGGACATGGTTTTGAATATCTAAGACCCTTTGATCTGTTAACTTTGCTGAAAGTTGTACAGTGTCCAAGTTGGCACCTATAAAGGTAATAGACTGACAAGGTGACAAGGCAGACTTTTCGAAATTTATAGAGATTCCTAGCCCTCTGCAAATGTCAATGGTGTAATCTCTGGCTTGGAGAAGTTGATGCCTGCTGGTGGCAGTGAGGCGCCAGTCATCTAGATATGGAAACACCTGGAATCCTTGACGTCTCAGGTGAACCGTAACCGCTGCCATACATTTGGTGAACACTCTGGGGGCTGTAGTGAGACCAAAGGGCAGGGCTCTGAATTGGTAGTGACTGGCCCCCAGCCGAAAGTGGAGAACCCTTCTGGAGTGCCTGTGAATTTTGATGTGATAGTACGTATCCTGAAGGTCCACGGAGCACATCCAATTGTCTTTGCTCAGAAAGGGTAGAATGGACTGTAGCATGACCATCCAGAAACTTGTTCTCTTTACAAACTTGTTTAGTTTGCTGAAATCTAATATTGGTCTCCAGTCCCCTGTCTTTTTCGGTACCAAAAAGAACCTTGAGTAGATTCCGGATCCTAGTTGGTCTGCTGGGACTGGCTGGATGGCTCTTTTTGCTAGCAGTTTTGATATCTCTGGTACTGCTAGTTCCCTTAGACCGGGTGGAATGTCTGGAAGGGTTCCCTTTTGCTGAATTGGGGTTTGGATAAAGGGAATTTTGTAACCCTTGGATATGATCGACTGTACCCATTTGTCTTGAGTAAGGGAAAGCCAAGCTTTTGGGTACAGCGACAGTCTTCCCCCGACTGCCTCTGAAGGTGGACAATCGGGCAACATCTCAGGGATGCTGGAAGGGTTTGTCAGAGAGGCTCCCTGCTACCCTGATTCTGCGGACCCCCTCTGCCCCTAGGGTGGCGTCTGTTGTTGTCACCCCCTCAGCCTCTGGGGGTAAACTGACCTCTTGCATCAGGCGTGACTCCTTGAGATTTGCGGAACCACATTTTCCCACCCTTCTGACCCTTAGGGTATGGTCTTGACGGGGTGGAGAAACCGACTCCTACGGCAGAAAGTGTCTTGCCATCTTGTTCGCATCTGGTCAAGGTGTCTTTCACTTGAGGTCCGAGCAAGGTCGAACCATCAAAAGGGGAATTTGTGAAGGATGCCTTGAAGGGGTCTGCAAAATTACAAAGCCGCATCCAGGCGTGACGCCTTAATGCCACTCCTGTGCCTGCGGCCCTACTCGCTCCATCGGCTGCATATGAAATGAGCCGCATGGAGGAGTTAACAATAGAGTTTAGGGTTCCTAGCTGTGAGTTAATTTTATCCTGGGACCCAGCAGCTGACGGATCCTGTAAAACTTCTCCCAACTCTTTGAGAGCATCTCTCTGAAGGCGGGTGAAGTGACACAAGTAATTCAGCGACCACATGGCAAAGGTCGCTGAAGAAAACATCCGCTTACCATACCTATCCATAGTCCTAGAATCCTTGTTAGGAGGATGGATAGGTACTGAAGGATCGGCTAGTTCCTTCTTGGTGGCTGCAGCCACCACCATGGCATCAACCGGGACACCTTTTGTCAAAAATAAGAAGTTATGTACCTACCATAACGTTCCATGTTAGTTGTCTTCTTCTCGCCTTCTTTCTTGCTGGATGGGTTCAGAGCCGATCCTCGGCTACGACTCGGCCAATACTAAAGCTCGAGAGCTAATTCCACCAGCTCGAGGCTCCCCTATATCCCACAATGCTAGGTGGTAACTACTCAGATCTCATTTGATAGCTAGACCAAGCAATTCTAGTCTCCATAGTATGGAGAAGGGTAACCCACCTCTATATAAACCAGAGTGTAAGGTATCCCAGACCTAACAAAAGGGGAAATAGAGGTGGTAGAACGTGTGGGAATGAAACTTTTCCAGAGGAAGATCACAAAATGAATTCCTATCGGTCTGTCCAGGCTTGGGGGAAGGAGGGTGGGACGCAAGAAAGAAGGCGAGAAGAAGACAACTAACATGGAACGTTATGGTAGGTACATAACTTCTTAATGTTAAGTTGTCTATCTCGCCTTCATTCTTGCTGGATAGGACTGCGTCCCTAGCACCTTATCCCAGGTGGCCTATCAGAACAGACTCTTGAGAACAGTGGAACCAAAGTTGGCACGGTTTCTGGAGACCATGTCCAATTTGTAATGTGAAATGAAGGTATGAGGAGAGGCCCAAGTGGCTGCTGCACAAATGGAATCTATTGGCAGCCTGTCCTGAAAAGCTACGGATGTAGCTAATGCCCTAGTTGAATGAGCTCTAGGTCTTGAAGGTAGTTTTTGATGTCTGATCTCATAGATGAAGGTAATTGTAGAGGTGAGCCATCTAGAAAGGGAAACTTTAGTAACTGGAAGGCCTGATTTCCCTTCCGCATATGATAGAAAAAGCTGATCAGATTTCCTGAATTGTTTAGTCCTGTCTAAATAATATCTAAGTTGGCGGTGAACATCCAGAAAATGTAGCTTTTGTTCCGACCTGTTGCAATAGTTAGGAAAAAAGACGGGGAGATCAATCGTTTGGTTTAGGTTTGTTTGAGAGGAAACCTTAGGTAAAAAGGATGGATTAGTACGGAGGTATACCCTATCTTTGTGAAACATTAAGTAAGGAGGGCGACTGCACAGAGCATGGAGTTCAGATATCCTTCTCGCTGAAGTTATGGCTACTAGAAAAAGTGTCTTCCATGAAAGCAACTTCAGGGAACATGAAGTCACTGGTTCGAAAGGGGGAAGGATTAAGGATGCCAGAACCAAGTTCAAGTCCCATTGAGGTGGGGGATCTTTGATTGGAGGTTTGAGAAGAAAAACGCCCCTTAAAAAGGCTTTGCAGAGCTTGTGAGCCATGATGCTAGACTCCGAGACACCTACATGATAATTAGATATAGCAGCCAACTGAACTCTAATGGTAGATGAAGAAGAGCCTAAATGAAAGAGTTCTGCTAGAAAGTCTAGAATAGACTGGATAGGTGCAGTGAAGGGATCTATATTTTTTTATGTTGCCCAAAAGGAGAAGCGTTTCCATTTACTATTATAAATCTTCCAGGTAGAAGATTTATGAGAGGCTATCAAGATATCTCGGACCGAGCAAGATATTAAGGGAAGCCTGGCTAAGGTCGGAATCGGAGAAACCACAATGTGAGGTTGAGAGAATGAAGAGATTGGTGCAGCTGGCCCGATTGGTGGGTCAACAGATCTGGCACTGGGTCCAGATGCCAAGGCTGCTCCAAAAGGTAATGATGAAGGAATGGAAACCATATCTGTCGAGGCCAATAAGGGGCAATGAGGATCATTGTCACTCTCAAGGCGATGGCTTTCTGAATTAGTTAAGTTATCAGTGGAAAAGGGGGAAAGGCATACAGAAGTCCCCGGGGCCAATCGTGGACTAGAGCGTCTCTGGTGGGATGGCCTGGTAATGGGAAGAGAGTGAAGAAGTCGTGACACTTGCTGTTTTGGGGAGTAGCAAAAAGATCGCAGCAAGGCTGGCCCCATCGTTGGAACACTTCTTCCAGTACTGATTTCTTCAGAAACCACTCGTGGGGCATGAGAATTGCCCTGTTCAACTTGTCTGCAATCATGTTGGATTTCCCGGGAATGTGCATTGCTACCAGAAAATGCTGAGAAGAGATTGCCCATTGCCAAAGTCTGAGTGCCTCTCGACATAAGGGGTATGATCTGGTTCCGCCTTGTTTGTTGATGTACCACACTACAGACATGTTGTTCGTCTGAATTGCAATAGTCCCTGTGGGAAGAGAGTCGTGAAGGGCTTGCAACGCTAAGAGCACTGTTCTCATCTCTAAGACATTTATGTGCAAGTGGCACTCGAAAAGTTGCCACGTGCCCTGGACTGTCCTGCCCTGATATTGCCCCCCCCACACCCGATCAGGGAGGCATCTGTTGTCAACGTGGCGACTGGGGGGGGGGGTGAAGGGTCTTCCTTGGAGAACCTGAGGTGATGTGATCCACCAAGACAGTTGATTCTTGCATGATTGAGTCAACAATATGGTGTGGGACATCGGGAGCTGTTGGAAGGACCATTGAGTAAACAGCATCCATTGGAGGATCCTCATGTGGAAACGAGCTAAGGGGAGAAGGGGGATAGCTGCTGCCATGAGTCCTAATACCTTCAAAACTAGTCTGGCTTTGACTTTGTTGCATTGTAAGAGAAGGTAAACTTGTTTGTGGATGTCTGACACTCTCTGCTCTGTAAGTCTGGCTGAAAGATTGAGTGTGTCTAATGTGGCGCCTATAAAGGTAATAGATTGACAAGGCGACAAGCCAGATTTTTCAAAATTTATTGAAATGCCTAGAGCTTGGCAAGTTTGGATAGTGAAGTCTCTGGATAGAAGTAGTTGATGTCTGGTGGTGGCAGTAAGGAGCCAGTCGTCTAAATATGGAAACACCTGGAATCCTTGACGGCTCAAGTGAGCCGCGACCACTACCATGCATTTGGTAAACACTCAGGGGGCTGTAGTGAGACCAAAGGGCAGGGCTCTGAATTGATAGTGACTGGCTCCCTACCTGAAGCAGAGAAATCTCCTCGAGCATCTGTTCATCTTTATATGGTAGTACGGGTCCTGAAGATCTATCGAGCATATCCAATTGTCCTGACCCAAGAAGGGTAGAATGGACTGTAGCGTGACCATCCGGAATTTTGTTTTTCTGACATACTTGTTTAAGTTGCTGAGATCCACTATGGGTCTCCAGTCCCCTGTTTTTTTGGTACCAAAAAGAATTTGGAGTAGATTCCGGATCCTTGTTGGTCTGCGGGGACTGATTGGATAGCTCTTTTTGATAAGCAGCTTTGAAATTTCTAGTGCTGCTTGTTCTCATAGACTGGGTGGAACGTCTGGAAGGGATCCTTTGGGTTGGGATGGAATGTGAATAAAGGGAATTTTGTAACCCTTGGATATGATCGACTGTACCCATTTGTCTTGTGTAAGGGAAAGCCAGGCTTTTGGGTACAGGGATAATCTTCCCCCGACTGCCTCCGAAGGTGGACAGCCGGGCAGCACCTCAGGGATGCTGAAAGGGTTTATCAGAGAAAGTTTCTCTGCTACCCTGGTTTTGCGGACCTCCTCTGCCTCTAGGGTGGCGTCTATTGTTATTCCCCCCTCTGCCTCTAGAGGGGAATCGACCTTGTGCGTCAGATGAGACTCCCTGGGTTTGTTTGCGGAACCACATCTTTCCTCCCCTCTGACCTTTGGGATAAGGCCTAGAAGGGGTAGAAAAATGGACTCCCATGGCAGAGAGAGTCTTACCTTCCACCTCGCACCTAGTCAATGTATCCTTCACCTGAGGACCAAACAAGGATGATCCATCAAAGGGGGAATTGGTGAAGGGCACCTTGAAAGGGTCCGCAAAGTTGCACAGCTGCATCCAGGCGTGACGTTGTAGGGCAACGCCTGTGCCTGCGGCTCTACTCGCCCCATCCACAGCATATGAGATAAGCCACATGGAGGAGTTAACGATGGAGCTCAGGGTTGCCAACTGGGAGTTCATTCTGTCTTGGAACCCCTCAGCTGTTGGATCCTTTACCTCTTCACTCATATCCTTGAGTAAATCTCTCTGGAGACGAGTGAAGTGACATAAGTAGTTCAGCGACCACATTGAAAAGGTCGCTGATGAGAACATCCACTTACCGTACCTGTCCATGGTCCTAGATTCCTTATTAGGAGGATGGACAGGTACCGAAGGATCGGCTAACTCCTTCTTAGTGGCTGCGGCCACCACCATGGCATCGACAGGAACGCCTTTAGATAAAAAATCTTTATCTCTAGGGGCAGAAATAAACTTAGACAGCCTCCTCGGGGTGGGTTCCACTAAATCAGGAGTCGTCCAGGCCTTCCTTGCCACCACTTCCATAAGGGGGTCAAAGGGAGGGGACACCCAGGAGGTAGAAGGGCGAGAGCCGAACGCCTCAAGGTTCACTGACTCATCCTCTGAAGGGTTAAGGGCTGGCCAGTTCCCCCTCTGTTTCAGGATCTCAAGGATGTCAGCAAAGGAGATATCCTCAGAGGGGGATCGAGGGGAACCTTCAGATTCCTCTAAGTCAGTGTCAGAGGTGATAGACTCAGTGGAGTCAATGTGCTTCCTCTTGCACTGCCTCTTCCTAGGGGGTTCTCCTACCGGGTCAGGAGAGGCCTCGGAAGAGGAGGAAATACCCAATGGGGAAACTTGAGGAGTTGGCTCCCTGCGGTCTGAAGCAAGGGTGTGGGTAGAAATCACCGCAGGCACTGATGATGGAGGGGCTGATGGAGCCAACTGTGGGGAAGACACTGGTTCTAGCACGCTCCGCATGACCTCGAAGGTACCCCTATCGGGCAAGGCCGGAGGTCCCCGCTCCGAAGAGAGCAGGACCCCCCGGCACCGACAGGGACAGCTCCGAGGCCAATGTCGGAGCCGAAATCACCAGCGCCGAAGCACCGAGAAGGAGAGCGGGGTCGGACAAGGGTCCGATGTCACTTGCCCCCTCGGAGCCGACAAGGGAAGCTTGGCACCGAGATCCCTCCAAAGAGGAGATCGGAGCAGACGACGGAGCCGAAAGGGAAGGTATCGGATCCGACGCACTGACAGTCATGGCTCCGATGAGCCCCGGCTCCGAGCTCAAAGGAGTCAGAGGAGGAACACATTGAGGCACAGAAATAGCCACTGACTGATGAGTTGGGCTATGAAACATTTGGGCCAGCGCCTCGGACTTGAGAAGTCTACTCACTACTACCCTTTGCAAATTGTGGTCAGATAGCCTGGAAGACAGTGAGGAATGCGATCTATGGCTCCGCTCCGAAAGAAGAGGGGACCCTGGTGCCGAGTGAACGGAGCTGATGGAGGGAGACCTAGATCATTTTCTTAAAGGTTGCTCCGATAAAAGTATCGGAGCCAACTGAGTCTTATCAGCCTCGGCTCCAGCCGGAGCCGAGGTAATAGTATGAGGCTTGGAAACATCGGCTCCAGCCGGAGCCGATGTCGAAGCAGTTTTGATGCTTCCAGAGGACGGCTCTGAAGCCGGAGCCAACTGTCTGGAAGTCTTAGAAGGCTTCCCCGATACAGACTGGGTCAGGGGGCCTTCAGGCTTTAATAAGCCATGCAAAATCAATTTATTTTTGCGTTCCTGCAGGACTCTAGGGCTGAAACCATGGCACACAGCACATGAGTCCTGCAGGTGCAAAGGTCCCAGGCAATACACACAAGAAGTGTGACCGTCTGTCAGAGACATTTTTTGACAGCACGAGTCACACTTCTTGAAGCCTGAGACCTTGGAGTCCTTAGACACACACACACACACACACACACACACACACACACACACACACACACACACACACACACACACACACACAGGCCTTTAAGAAAATATAAAATTCCAGTCACACTAAAGGCCTAGGAGAAGTAGGGGAAGGGGCCTAAGGCCTAAAGTTAAAGGGGAATAAAGGGAGGGATTATGGGCAAAAGAGGTGAATCGATTTAAGGAAAAGATAATAAAAACTAACAGCTATACTAAGAAAGTAATAGGGGTCTAAAGATTGTGAAAATAGAATAATTTTTCACTAACCTGCCAGAGCCGGTAGAAAAGCACCTCATCAGCTAAGCGGCAAACGAGATCCGAGTAGTTACCGCCTAGCATTGTGGGATATAGGGGAGCCTCGAGCCGGTGGAATTAGCTCTCGAGCTTTAGTATTGGCCGAGTCAGAGCCGAGGATCGGCTCTGAACCCATCCAGCAAGAATGAAGGCGAGATAGACAATGTAACATTTGCCTATCAGCTGGGGCCGTAATGAATTTAGAAGGCCTCCGAGGAGTGGGTTCCACCGAATCTGGGGCTGTCCACGCCTTCCAAGCCACCACATCCATAAGGGGGTCGAAAGGTGGAGACACCCAGGAGGTGGAGGGTCGAGAACCAAACGCCTCTAGGTAAACTGACTCGTCCTCGGAAGGATTAAGGGAAGGCCAGTTCCCCCCTCTGCTTAAGGATTTCAAGGATGTCTGAGAAAGAGACATCCTCAGAGGGGGACCTTGGGGATCCCTCTGACTCATCCAAGTCGGTATCAGATGTAATGGACTCGGGGGAGTCCACATGTTTCCTCTTACATGTCCTGTTGCACGGAGGTTCACCTGACGGGTCAGGAGAAGCCTCGGAAGAGGAAGATATTCCCAGTGGGGAATCCTGAGGCATTGGATGTCTGGGCCCGGGAGCAAGAGAGTGGGAAGAGACGTCAGCAGGCACTGTAGTGGGAGGAGCTGATGGAGCTGACCATTGACCATGCCCTGGGGCAAGTACGCTCATCACCTCGAAGGCTCCCCTATCAGGGAGGCCAGAGGGCTCCAGCTCCGAAGAGGTAGGAACCCCAGGCCGCACCAACAGGGATGGCTCCAAGGCCGATGTCAGGGCCGAGCTCACCAGCGCCGACGCTCTGAGAGGGAGAACGGGGTCGGACAAGGGTCCGATGCCACTCACCCCCTCGGAGCCGGCAAGAGAGACCAGGCGCCCGGATCCCTCCAATGAAGACATCAAGAAGGAGATCGGAGCAGAGGACAATGGAGCCGAAGGGGGAGGTATCGGCTCCGATGCCACAACAGTCACGACTCCAAGGAGCTCCGGCTCCGAACTCTGGAGGCGAGTTGAAGGAGGAATATTAGTCGGGGTTGTAATAGCCGCTGTCTGATGAGACGGACTATGAAGCATTTGGGCCAATGCCTGAGACATTAACAGTCTACTCACCACTCTCTCAAGGTCATGGTCAGAAAGCCTGGATGACCGAGAAGATCGGCTCCGATGGCTCCGCTCTGAGAGCAGGGGTGATCTCGGAGCCGAATGGATAAACTCCAACGATGGGGATCTGGACCTCTTTCTGGAGGTAGATGGAGCCGAAGGAGCCGAAGATACGTCAGCTCCAGCCGGAGCCAACCGTGAGTGTAAGGACTCAGCGGTATCGGTGCCGAGCAGAGCTGATTCTGGAAGCTGCAACACAGAAGGATTGGCTCCAGCCGGAGCCGATCTTGCCACAGAAGGTGAGCCAGCAGCCGAAGGCTTAGGACTCGGAGCCGACAGTTTTGCTGGTTTCGAGGGCTTCCCCGGCACAGACTTAGTCGGGGAGCCCTCGGGCTTTAACAAGCCCCTTAATATTAATTTGTTCCTGAGCTCCTGCAGGACTCTTGGGCCGAATGCATGGCACAGAGAACAAGAGTCTTGCAGGTGCAGGGGTCCCAGGCAGAAAACACAAGAAGTGTGACCGTCTGTCAGAGACATTTTCTGACAGCACGAGTCACACTTCTTGAAGCCTGAGACCTTTGCCTCCTTCGACATATCGGTGTTGAAGTAGTAGTAGGAAAAACACACACACACACACACACACACACACACACACACACACACACACACACACAAACACCCAATCCAAAAAACAAACTAGTAAAAAAATAGGGATACCGGGGTACAAACACACCCAAACACACCACAGAATCCCTGACAAGAGTTAGGAAAGGGGCAGGCTTAAGGCCTAACCTAGGGAGGTATAATTAGGGATAGGGAAATACAAGGTACTAACGGGGAAAAGGTTTAAAATTAACCGCTAAGTATCTAACAAGAAAAAATGAGTGGGAACTAAGTAAAAAGGATGACTAAATGTCTCAAAATTCAAAAACTTACCAAGAGCCGGTAAAAACACACCTCGCAAGCGAAAGCGGCAAATGAGATCTGGGTAGTTATCGCCTAGCATCATGGGATATAGGGTTGCCTCAAGCTGGTAAAATTAGCTCTCGAGCTTTAGTAAGTGGCCGAGTCGGAGCCGAGGATCAGCTCCGAACCCATCCAGCAAGAATGACGGCGAGATTGACAACTTAACATTCTGTGTTTATGCGGAAAACAGTTAAGTACAGCAAGAAAGTACAGAAAACTGATACTTAATCACTCCAAAGTCTCTCTTCTAAGCTAGAAGGTTTGTATCAGTTTAAGGCTTTCTAGCACTACCCAGTACGTTAGTTACAGGAAAGATGGGAACCAAGAGCAGATGTGGTCTTTTAAACCAGAAAGTTGAAGGAGATGGCCAAACTGTCCATATGGTCAATAAACTATAATTTCTGGGCCAAGAACCTCTTCTCTCATGGTAGACAGGCTGCCTAGTGCTTACCACTCCCACTGATAAGCTAGGAGGCTTTCCTCCAACACAGAATGGCTTGCTGGGCTCAGAAGCTTACCAACAGTGCAGGATACAGCAACTCTGTATCTGGACTAAGCTAGTTACAGAAAAGGTGGGAAACAAGCGCAAGTGTGGCTTTTAAACCAGAACATTGAAAGAGATGGAAAAAAACTGCCCAAACCGCCAATAGCTACAATTTCTGGGCCAGGAACCATTCCTGTTGTGGTAGATAGGCTACCTAATGTTTACCACTCCCACTGATAATCTAGAAGGCTTCCCTCCAACACAGAAAGGTTTGGGGGTCTCAGAAGCTTACAAAGAGTCCTGGATACAGCAAATCTGTACCTGGACTAGACTAGTTAAAGGAAAGGCAGGGAACAAGTACAAATGTAGGCTTTTTAAGCCAGCAAGTTGAAAGAGATGGAAAACTGCCCAAATGGCCAAATAAACTACAATTTCTGGGTCAAAAGTCACTCTTCTCGTGGAGGATAGGCTACCTAGTGCTTACCACTCCCACTGATAAGCTAGAAGGCTTCCTTCCAACACAGAAAGGCTTGGGGGCCTCAGAAGCTTACTAACAATCCTGGATGCAGCAACTCTGTAACCGAACTAGGCTAGTTATAGGAACGGTGGGAAACAGACACAAGTGCGGCTTTCAAACCAGAAAGTTGAAAGAGATGGAAAAATCATCTCAAACAGCCAATAGCTACAATTTCTGGGCCAGGGTCCACTCCTCTTGTGGTAGATAGGCTACCTGATGTTTACCACTCCCACTGATAAGCTAGAAGGCTTCCCTCCAACACGGAAAGGCTTGAGGGGCTCAGAAGCTTACAAAGAGTCCTGGCTACAGCAAATCTGTACCTGGACTAGACTAGTAACAGGAAAGGCAGGAAACAAGCACAAACACAAGCTTTTAAATCAGAAGGTTGGAAGAGATGGAAAAGCTTCCCAAATGGCCAATAAACTATAATTTCTGGGCACGAAGCCACTCCTCCTGTGGTAGATAGGTTACCTAGTGCTTACCACTCCCACTGATAAGCTAGAAGGCTTCTCTCCAACACAGAAGGGCTTGGGGGGCTCAGAAGCTTACCAACAGTCCTGGATACAGCAAAGCTGTACTTGGACTACACTAGTTATAGGAAAGGCGGGGACCAAACGCAACACAGGCTTTTAACCAGAAAGTAGAAAGAGATGAAAAAACTGCCCAAACGGCCAATGAACTACAATTTCAGGGCCAAAACCCACTCCTCCCGTGGTAGATAGGCTACCTAGTGCTTACCACTCCCACTGATAAGCTAGAAGGCTTCCCTCCAACACAGAAAGGCTTGGGGGCCTCAGAAGCTTACCAACAGTCCTGGATACAGCAAGTCTGTATCTGGACTTGACTAGTTACAGGAAAGGCAGGAAACAAGCTTATAATTTTTTTTTGTTACAGAAAAGCAGATAAAGCAGCAGTAGATACAATTCAAATTGTAGTGCAGGCCGGCACACCTGAATGCGTAGCAACACTACGGCAAATACAGTTCAAATAAATGCAATCAAATTAACAAATGACTAAAAAACAAGTGCAGAAGGCAGTAAATTAAAAGGCTACTAACAAGCAGTAATAAGTGCAGAGTAAGAGCGACTGAACAGATAGGATGCAGAAGAGTAGCTAAGACAGTTACAGTAAGAGCAGCTGAATAAAATATATATATATATATATATATATATATATATATATATATGTTTTTATTTTATTTATTTATTTATTTATTGTTTTTGAGGGAGGGAACAGGGCAGGATTAAGAGGCTACAGGGTTTGCCCTCTTTGTACACAGCAGGAGTGCCTGAAATCAGAATATGATCTCATTGCACTCAGTTGAGTGAGCAAATGAGATGGGCCCAGAAGGAGTATCCAAATACAAATCTACAAGAGGGGTGGGCAATTTCAAAGCCACCAACATTAACACCAAAAACAAGAACAGGGAGGGTGGGTGGAGAACTAACTGTAGACAGACAGCCACAACTTCAGTTGAGGTAATATTCAGTGAAAAACACAAATAAATACATTAAATACAGTACTATATGCAAAAGAGCAGATACAAGTGTATTAAATTCACTTATACATCCAGCTGATTTCAAGTAGATGTTAGCCAGCTAAAGCTCTGATATTAAGCAAAGATAATTCAAAATGTACCACTTATATAAGGCAAGACAGAATGTCAGTGATGAGGTGAAACTACCCCCCACTGTTATCAATAGCTACACAGAAATTCTGAAAAGTACTTTGTAGAGAGCCAGCCACAACTTCAGTTGAGTTAATATTCAGTGAAAAACACAAATAAATAAATTAAATACAGTACTATATGCAAAAGAGCAGATAAAAGTGTACTTAAATTCACTTATACGTCCAGCTGATTTCAGGTAGATGTTAGCTGGCCAAAGCTCCTCTGATATTAAGCAGAGATAACTCAAAATGTTCCACTTATATAAGGCAAGACAGAATGTCAGTGATGAGGTGAAACTACCCCCACTGCTATCAATGGCTACACAGAAATTCTAAAAAGTACTCTGTAGAGAGACAGCCACAACTTCAGTTGAGTTAATATTCAGTGAAAAACACAAATAATTAAATTAAATACAGTACTATATGCAAAATAGCAGATAAAAGTGTACTTAAATTCACTTATACGTCCAGCTGATTTCAGGTAGATGTTAGCCGGCCAAAGCTATGACATTAAGCTAATGAAGAAATTTGCTTGACATAGATGGGTAGCCTGTTCCAGAGTATGGGAAGTCTCTGGGACAGGAATCTATCCCTCCAGCATGTCCTGTTTATTGTGGTGACAAGGTTTAGGTCCCTAGACCGTGTAGCTCGGAGGGATTAGGATTTCTTTAGGTGTAGCATGTCCAACAGCTCTGGGTTTGACATAGCTTTAAATGTTAGGCAGAGATCACCTCGGAGTAGGCGATATGCTACGGAGTAAAGCTGGAATTTTTTCAGACGGTCAGTGTAGGGCATCTGTTTGAGACCAGTAATCGTCTTTGTGAGGCACTTCTGTGGCCTTTCCAGCTGCTGCAGATGTATTGTGAGGTACATTTCAAAAGGGGTGTTGTACTCTATAATGGGTCTAATGAGCGCCGAGTAGAGGGGAACAATGACAGCTCCAGCCAGCCAGCATTCTGGTGTCATTAGTTAACCATGGTGTGTAAGTGGTTTTAAAGTGAATTGTCCTGGGGGAGGCAATTTGTTTAAAATTTCAAGGAAGGTACTATGGAAATAATCTACTGCAGCATCAAGGGGCAGTTTTTATAGTAGAGCTCAATTACATTCTTTTATGGTATTAATCAGGTCTTGGGGTCAAATTTTTTTACTGCAGATTTGACAGAAGGTGGTGAGCTTGACAGTACTGATGTGATTTCTCAATACATAGGTTGGCATATGGTCACTAAGACTGCCAGGTAAGCAGCCAATAATTTGATAATTCTGAGGTTTGTTGGTGTCCAATCCAGTATAGATTGATGGTTGGAGTATTTATCTATCCATGTAGGAGCTTGAATGAGTGGTGTGAAGCCATAGAGGTTGATATGATTGCTAGGGTTATGTGAATTACAAGATATGTGACAGAGGTTAAAATGGAGATGAGAAGAAACATACAGATGATCACCCTGCCAAACATTTGTATGGGCATATAAGGCAAAAGTTGGAAATACACATTCAAAAAAACTGTCAAGTATAATAAGAGTAGACAATAGCTTTTTATCATAATGCCTACACTAGCCATAGTATCCTAAAATGTAAATAGTCTTACAAGTACAGACAAAAAAAGGAAGGAATACTGAATTATATTAAGAAATGCAGATTGAAAATAGCAGGATACACATTTGGAAAGAAATGAGCCTGCAAATTCGACAAGAAAAGGGTTTCAGGATGTACAGTCAGCAGAATATCAGTAATAAAGTAAAAGGGGAGTAATAATATTCATTGCTAGAGGGACTCCAATAATGATAGAAGAGAAAAAAAGACAATAATGTTAGATTTGTGGTAGTAAGAGGTTATTAGCAAGGGAGGACGATTACACTGGTATGTATTTATATTCCACCAAGAACTGCTATTATGGAGCTCAAGAGAATATTGGGAGAAATAATCAGCTTTCATCAGGAAATATTACTTATAGGTGGGGATTGAAACTTGATTTGTAATAGTGAGAATGTATCAGGGGCAGAAAGATATACAGTTAAGAAGAGACAGGAGTTATTTAGAGGGGCTGAGAAAGGTTACAATATTGCAGAATAAGGGGAATCATACAGAACAAGGAGAGGCACAACTGCAGAGTGCTAAACAGAAAATAAGGGAGTATTTGGATAATATGCATGAGTTTTGAAAGTCTGCTGTTAACAATTTTTGATAACAACTCTAGAGCAGAAAAGCTTTTAGCACAATGACTTAGGAAATAGAAAGTAGAAAGGGATATTGTCAAATTTAGAGAGCCTATCACAAGAAAATAACCAGAGATCCTATAGAGTTATTGCAGATATTTTGGAAAGTTTATGAAAATTTGTATAAGGAATAAGACGAACGTAGAAACCAAGAAAGAGCACAAATGGAAATAATTATGGAATACTTAATTACAAAAAAAATAGAGGGTGTTGAAGCTCAACAGCTAATAGTTAAGATAGGAGGAGATTAGATAAAAACTGTGATATTTAATTGATCTGCATGGAAGTTTCCAGGAACAGATTGTATTCCTATAGAAGATCAGAAGATTTTCCAATCAGTTTATTTAATACCCAAACTAACCTAACTTATATATATTTACAATAAAACAATACATTGACAATTCTTCAATGTATTTATTATCAGCCAAAAATAATTATTAAAAATTAATACTATTGAATAATATTAACCCTTAAAATCATAAATAAATTTAATTTATATAACTTCTGATAATGTAATATGGTATACAAATAAACAGTTATTAATGGAAATAATGAATAGCTGTAATATATTCTATTTTATTAATAATAATAATATATTTAAAAATTAAAAATATTGTATTAAATTAATAACCATATAATATATAAATAAATAATGATATATAAATAAATATATATAATATAAATCATTGTATAATATATAATATAAATTTAAATGTAATTATAGTATATATTAAAAACTGTATTATTTGTAATAAAAATATAAAATGTTTCTATTCATATATGCTATAAATGTTTATAAGTTTTATATTTTTAATGTATTATTTATATTACATTATTATATATTTTATTATATATATATATATATTACTTCTTTAATTATATATTATAATATATATTTATATCGATATTATATATTAATATTATAATATTTTTTATTATATTTATATATATAAATTAATAATTCTATATATATATCATTCAATATTGATATATATATTCTATATAATATTCATATTTTAATATTTCTATAATACATAAAATACATATAAAAATTTTTTATAAAAAATTCTATAATGGCATACGGTATTATTTGGTGTTGTAATATTTTCATGTAATTGTTTTATACAGATTATATTATAAGAATTTGGTAGTTGTGTATAGTTATATAAAATAAGGGTTAAAAAGTTTTGTTTTTAAAATTTTTTTAAGCTTCAATTTTAATAATTTCTCATTTCAATTAATCCATGTTTGATAATTTGGATAATTATTTATAAAATGGATATCTAAATTCAAATATATATATATTAAATACTATTGTATTTGTTGTGTGAAGTATGAAAAGATATGTGTTATATTAGCCAAGCTTAAGTAAAAAGGAATACCTTTGCCTTGGCCAGGCGTGATTTGTGACTGTTTCCTTTCATTCTTCATAGATCAGAAGATTAGAAGAGAAGAAAGTGATAAAGACCTGGCAGATTTTGTTTAATAGTATTTTAAAAGACGGAAGGCTCCAGCATCTTGAAAGAAACCTGTGGTGGCTATATTACCTAAAGTGGGTAAAAAACTGTCAGACTTAGCCTCATATAAACCCATTTCAATTTTAAACAATGATTATAAACTGTTTATGTCTATACTAACTAAATGAATGGCAAAAGTGTTGGCTAAATTGATATATATGGCTCAATGTGGTTTTGTGGAGGGAAGGCAAATATTACACAGCATTAACAGAACAATGATGATCCATCGGGTAGCAGAATGTAAAAAAATTCTGCTGTTGTTGGTGGATCGTGATACAGGGAAAGCATTAAACAGAGTAAATCTAGTAGCATTTGAATTACCTTATACAATAATAAGGTCCATTAAGTGGTTATATGAAGGATCAGAAGCAAGAATTAAAGCAAGAAGGCTCTTCTCTGGTATGTTGTGCTTGATGAGAGGAACCAGTCACGGATATACTCTTTACCCTTTATTATTTGCTTTATATTTAGAGTTACTGGCAAAGAAAATAAGGGACTGAGAAATTCAAGGATATAATTGATATGCTAAACAGGAAATGTTGGCTTTATTTGCAGATATTATTATTTTGTATTTGATAAATTACAGAAAAGGACATTTCAGTGTCATGGAACATTTTGAGATAATTTACATCTTTTCAGGATATAAAATTAATGAAGATAAAACAAAGGCTATAGCCGAAAATTATGTATTCACACATCACCTGGTTCAACAATACTAATATTTATGGGGACATGATATGATTAAGTATTTAAGAAGTGTAAATTAAAAAGGCGTCTGCTATGGCAGCTACAGTTATGATGGATGAGACTGAACAAAAGTACAAAAGCAGAAACTGGAAACTCGTGTTAACGGATATGGATAGTAAGATTCATGCTGTGAAAATGTTTTTAGTCCCTTATTTTTATATACAGGTCAGGCATGTTTTTATCAACCAGAGGAAAAGTTGTTGACAATAATTAATAAAAATTTAGAAGGGTTTTATCTGTGAGGGAAATGAGGAATCAGTTAAGTGGGATAAGTTGATCCTCATCCTTCTAATAGAACAAGGTGGTTTAGGATTACCTGATTTGAATGAATATTTCAGAGCTACACAGTTCAGGCTCATATATATAACACAAGCAGAAGGTTATAGTTCAAAGTGAAAAGGGATGAAGATAAACCAGAGGGGGTGGGGGTTCAGTGGGATTTTGGATGAAAATCTTTAAGGACAGTCATAGCCACTATACAGAATATCATCTTCATGAAGTTGCAGAGAATATTCTAAGAACTAAGCCAAACATGAATGGAGAATGGATAAAGGGGATTTTCCTAGTAGGGACGACTGCAAACAGGGGTACAGAAGCTAGACAAGAGGTGGGATGGAATTTATTTGAGAAAACTGTCAAAGGAACCAATGTATTGGGAGAAAATAACTAAAGAGGAAAAAGGTAAAAGAGTGGGATGAAGCCAAGAAGAAGTTTGGACTAGAGGTAAGAGACTGCCTTCTGCATCATGGGTTGATAACAGAGTATAGGTAAACAGAAAGAGACAGTGGAGTCCACTCCTAAATGAAATACCTGCTCTGCTAAAGCTTGTAAATTAATGTAGAACAGAAGCTGCTGTTAAAAAGGGAATCATTCGTATGGCATATAAAATATTTCATGTTAAGTATAAAAAATTAATTAGTGGAGGTTAGAAAAGATCCAGAACAGAGACTGGAAAAGAAATGTACAAGGGAGGAATGGGAGGATATATATGGCTCTTAAGTGTGCAACAAAGTGCAGAAAGTTTAGGTTTTTGCTTGGAAGTGATTATAGGTACTTTTATACCTCGAACAAACTTCAAAGAATTCTTCCTCCGATAACAGCAAATGTTGAAGGTGGATAGGGAAGAAAGAAATAACTGGGAAATGTTTTTTGGGAGTGCAATGAGTTGGCAGATTTAAAAAAATTCTCTACAGACTACTAAGAATTATTGGGGAAGCAAATGGCTGTAACTAAGGAAATGCTTCTTTTGAACTGCGACACAGGATCTGAATTGCCTAGACATGGTAAGGCCTAACTAAGTTTAAATCTACCAGCTGCCAAAAAAGCATGAACTAGAAAATTGAAATCAAAATCTAAACCACCTGCATTTAAAACATTGAATGTTGTAAAAGAGATAAAATAACCAGAAGAAGGATCTTTAGTAAAGGGAGGGAGCAAATTACATATAAATAAATGGAAACTGTGGGAAGAATACATCCAGAATAATGTTCTGGAGGAGGAATGAAGTTTAAGAGCAGGCTGGAATTGAATGATTTATATGATGTTGGAATGAAAGACAGTCGTTATAATGAAAAAAAGCTTGTCATTAATTATATGTGTTAAATGAAACAAATAGTACTATGGACTGTTTTCTATTAATTTATGTGTGCCTATGTCTTAAGTGATATTTTAATAAATGTGATTAAAAAAATCCTGAATTTAACTACACTGTGAATATTCCTATAATAGTGAATGGATTTGGGTGACTGCAGTGTTTTGATGGTGGTCACTATTTCTTCTTATAGTACAGTTTTACTTGGCCAAGCAAATCACAAGCTGTGGACTGTTCAGACAGAGAGTAAATGGCTAACTAGAACTAGCCACTCCTCTGGACTTCTGTAGTAGGATGTAGTTTCATCTGCAAGATTACTCTGCTCGGATGCCCCTGTGTGAGGAAAACCTCAGCTGCAGAGCAGTCTCTGCGTTAGACGTTCTTAGCACACTATGGAAATCTTTTGAGTTAAAAGCTTCCACATCCAGCTAAACCATTCTGAATCTCAAGAGATAAAGTTATAAAATATTAAGACATGAAGGCTAGATCTAGAGCAATGTAAGAACAACTTGGCTAATAAAAAAGAATTTCCAATAACACTTCAATGTGTTACCAGTACAGGTAATCCCACATGAACCACAAACCAAATGATTCTTGATACATTGTAAGTGCTGAGAAGATTAATCTCACTAAACATCAAAGGCTACAGCAAAACTGATTTTCTGAACTTTAATTATGCCCTGGGGTCCACTACTGTCACAGTATTAAATACACTAAGCATTTGGAGAAATTAAACAGAAATCTTCTGTTTGTCTGCAGTCAGGACACTTGCCAAGGAATGTTCAGGTCCTCTTGTACACCTGACATCATTGGTCCTGATGAAATATGACTACATCTGGACCACGACACTGTAAATCATTGCTGAAGTCTATATCTGATCTTACTGTATACTTGCTAACAATTCCAGGTACATATTTTATAATTCTGTCATGGCTCTGTTGGGATACTGTTTCAATGAACTTTGTTATTCTCTCAATTGTCACTAAACAATGCTTTTGTACAGTCATTGACTTTATCAGTCTAATTATTACTGACAACTTTGTTTTAATGCATCTAAGCTGTCTGCTCAACAGTAGTTTTTGGGGAGAATATGCCTAGCTCTTCAGATAGTGTGTTTTCTAAGGTGCAACAGACCATATGGTATGTTTGTCATTTTTCCTTTCTATTTATAACATTGTTTTGCTGTCCCCATATTTTACCTACAACTGCCACTCTGTTCAATAGATTTTTCTAGGATTAGAAACTGGCTTCCTAATGAATCACAGGGTATGGACTCATTGCATCTGACAATTAAGTAAGAAAAATTAAGAAAATTGGCTCTGGGTGTAGTGGGGCTAAGCTGTGCCTGCCAACCCCTAACTTATATAACCTTCCTTCAGGTCACACAAGATCAGGAAAAGGGGAAAAACACAAATGAGAATGAAATATTTTGCTACTAATTGCATGCATTGAGTTCACACCTGATAATTTACTTAGATTTCCTTAGAGATTACCTGCTCAAAATTCTGTTTTTCTCTATATCATTACAATTTTGTTGAAGAAAACTATTGTCCATTGTCCTTAATCAATTGATATAGAACATAGTGATGTTCATACAGACAGTTCCACTGATATTTTGTTGCTTTGGAATCTATTCAGTTTCTTGGCACTGCAACTTCAAATATTTTGATAAAAAATCTGTAGTTAATAAAAAAAAATCTATTGTTAATAACTAGCATTGGCTTTGAAATTTATACTGATCTTTACATAGCATATGTCATGGTCTCTCAGGAACATCATGTACAACTTTCGTATGCATAGATCTTTTAATCATCTTCATGTTTTGGTCTGCATTTATGCCAAGGACTGATACTGCTTCAATTATTTTTTGTATTTCAAATGCTGTTTGTGTTGTTCCGCAACTTGTATATTTTCTCATTAAAAGTTGGCAGATTAACCTCAGTGTTTTGCAAGTTGCTGTAAAGCTTTGGAAAACCATATAAGTACTCACATTGGCTATGCATCTTTACACAATTTAATCCTGATTTTTTCTTTATCAGTCTGTGCTTTAATGCATTATTTATTTGCTCTGCCATATTCAGAACCATTCAGAACTCCAGTGAAGAAATCTTGCTTGCTTTTCCTAGGTTGCGTCTGTTCTGTTACACAAATTAAGTCTTTTTGCTAGTTAAATAAATCAGTTTTCTGTGACATACATGTTTGCAAGATCATTAAGCTTTTCCAGTGCTTCCCATCAGCATAACATTGTTACTTTACGAACTGTGATACACCTAGCAAACATTTTTTTGTCTTGCATTAGCTGTTTATGGTCTCTGCTATTCCCTTCAGTTTAAACACAGTCATTTTTTCCTCACATTTACTTTAGTTGACTTTTGTGATCTCTACTGCTGTATATGTATGCAGAGCTTGTTCTAAAATCGGGGGATGGAGGAGGTGGAATTTAGAAAGAAACGTAATGCCATCATGCAGAAGTAAAACAGAACAGAGAATTTTGTGCTACTTGGCCAGATGAGATTACATTTGCATGAGTGTTGGCATAGAACAGTCATGCTGAGCACAGGGATGCATAATAAAACCCTGCAACGGTAATAATGGCAGTAACCACGCAACGTAAATAATGCAGAGAATTTAGTGCTACATGGCTGGATGCAATTAGGTATGCATGAGTGCTAGCACAGAATACTCTGTGAATGAAGACAGTGCCTCATAATGAAACACTGCAACTATAATGGCAACAACCATGCAGCAGTTAAAAGTACATAGAATTTAGTGTAACATTTCTATACGATTGGGCACGCATGAGTGCTGGGATAGAATATATACCAAACATACGGCTGCATGATGAAACACCACAGATGAAATGATGGCAGTAACCATGCAAAAGTAAATAGCACTGAGAATTTAGCACTACATGGCTGGATGCAATTAGGTATGGATGAGTGCTGGAAGAAAACTTTTATTCTGAGGAAAAGACTGAATAATGAAACACCACAGGTGAAATAATGGCAGTAACAATGCAGCTGGAATTACTACAATGAATGTGGTTTAGCAACCCAAGGAAAGCATCATGCAGATGGTGTGCCTGATACTATGTTCAAATATGCCTTCAGTCGTTCTGCTTGGTAAAAAACATAAAACAAATTGAAATTGGTGGAGTGTGTCCCTGACAACAGAAGGCAATTGCAGCTACAGGTGGTTGGCTGCATATATAATGCCATCCAACTATTAAATGCTTGCAATAACAGGTTGGTTTCCTCTCCCTAACCTCTGCATCCTACTGAAGCAGCAGGTTTGTGGGTGCCTCTGACGGTCACTGTGCTTGCATAGGAGAATGCCAGTGGCATTCAATGCCCTAGGATGCTAGTGCCAGGCATCAGTTTTATAGATGGGCCCATATACCTGTGGTCCTTTGCATCAGGTGAAGAAAGATCATGGCATTTTGGTGGCATCAGGCAGTTGCCTTGCTGAATTCAGCACCTGTAGAAGCCATGTTCACTGTGCCAATCAAACAAGGAAGAAAGTGTGGCCCAGTCTGCATGGTCATATGTACTGGGCACCCCATTATTTGCATCATCAAGCAGCATGGTAACATAATGCAGTGTGGCTATGTGGTGATATGGGCTTTTGCTGAAGCTGTGCATCTGCTGCATGACCTTCCGACCTAGAAACAGGTAAACCAAGCATTATAGTGATGTCTGAGGTTGATAATGCATTGTACTATGTGTTTGATTCAGAAATGACCATGCTAAATAATTACTGTACTATGGGCCTCATAGCACAGTAATTATTTAGCATGCTACGTGGCCCATGTTAGAATGATAAAAGCCATGGTCATTATATCATGGGAGACAGAGTCACAACGAGCAACTTAGGAGTCAAAATATTGTGGGTGACAGTGTGTCCTGCTATAATGACAAACTGACATTAAATGGGACTACTGGTGATGGACCTTAAGAGTGCATGAGCATACAAGGTTGCACGGAGGCATAGGGGATTATTACTGAGCAGAGTAGCATGTGCAGTAATAAAGCACAGGGAATGACAGGCAACTAACATGCAAAGGGAGGGTCACAAACTCGCAGTGAACAGGGAAAAGGACAAGATGCTGTCCTACTGGAGGTGGGTCAACCTGACAAGGAAGAGGATATAAGGTCAGTACAGGTTACTGCCGGTCTGTGTAGAGTTCACAATAACATAGCATATGCACATGGATTGCAAGATATGCTACAAGATATATGAGCTTTCCAGTGCATCAGTCACAGTTCTGATGGATAGGAAACACTGTTAACATTCACACACTGCTGCCACACTGTGGCACAGTCTCAGAAAGGAGACAGCATATTAACTGACAGAGCTGTAGCCACCAAATGGGAGAAGGAGACAGTACTGACACTGCTGTCAAATGGCATGGATACACACACACACACACACACACACACACACACACACACACACACACACACACACACACACACACACACACACACACAGATTCACATTGTAACCAACAGGTATACTTCTCTTTTTTTTTACACTCCTGCAGGACCGAGCCTGATATCTCCTCTACCTGCTTCCAATTGGTCAATTTGCTCCATGGACATAGGAGACTGGTGTTAGGGCAAGTGAAAGTCCTTCAGCTCATTTGTTCCTTCCTGGGAAACCTCCATAAGCTTAACCAGTTGTAGTGAGAATCGGGTGGTAAAGAGCACACCAGCCTTACAGGTGGGAAAAAGTAAATGGCACCATTCAATCAGTTCTTTTTGTTCTGAAGTGAGGTTGTGAGGCTTCTTCTGGCTAGCTACAGCCAATGCTAGAGGTCAAAGGTTAAAACCCTGGTACAATGAAGGATCATATAGCTCAAGAAGATAGGGTATAGTGGATTGTGCACTTGTGATCTAGGTATGTGAGAACCACAATGTCATTATTACTTGTCATGTGAAAAAAGAATGGAAGGGTAGGCTAGAAACAAAACAACCTCTACCTCCTATTAGGATGGTTCACCACTGAGCTTCCATTTGCCTGGTAATGGAGGTAAAATAGGAATGCCATGAAACAGCTGATTGCAAATATTAAGAAAAGCAACCAGACTAATAAGTGAGAAAAGCCACATAGAAAAAAAAAATCGCAAAATAATTTTTTTCTCAAAGTTCAAAAACTGTACAGCTTCATTTAAATATTAAATTGCCTATTTTTTCATTCTCAGAATCTTATATTATTAACAATATCATTCAGACACATAAAGATATCAAACACTAATTTATTTTTCCACACTATTGTTCCTGCAAAGCTTTTAATTCACTACCATGCATCAACATTTTAATTTAAAAATCATGATTGGATATCTGCTTTTTGTAAATTGTTTTATATTCACATTTGTAACACAATGTCAGTAATCTACATTTAAGCAATGGAAGATAAATTTGTTTTACCATTATTACAGAGGTGTACTTTCTAAGCTTTCTTTTAAACTCTTAATCAAAATATGGCTCAGAGAATCAGCTAATACAGAAAAGGGCTCGAATCTTTTCATATATGCCTTTCATAAAGAGTGATTTTGTTTTCCTTAGCCATCCGTATAAAGTTACGTACCGCATGTTAATAAATTACTAAAGTCTAAACAAGGACAGATACTTTAACACACACAAAGCTCTAGATTTTTAACCTCATTGTTTCTCCATGTTTTAGGAATACAGTGCTTGTGAAGGCATCCTTAATATTAGACACATCAAGCTTCTTTACTCATTTCAAGGCAAAACATTTATACTTGCTTATTGCTATGTGACAACAATGAATGAACAAATGAAATTCTGTAGTATCAGCATTTGGAACATGCAAAAATAGTTGTACTTTTATTAATTAGAAAATAAAACAATTTATTCACTCTCAGGTGCTTATTAATGCTTACACTGTATGGATTACATACTATACACACAACATCTACAGCACATTTTTTGATTTGTATATAACATATTAAACAGTATTTCCACTTTAAAATGATCATCATTTTCTAGGTAATACATTAAAACTCACGGTAATTTTTATTTTTGATTAAGTTATCTTTTTGATTTTGTAAAACAAGCTACATTTTCTTTTTTATGTGTTGTTTCTTGATTCAATCAGTTTAACGTTGCATATTTAATGGTGAGAAAACAGTGATAAGTAAAATTTCAGTCTTTGTTGTAAGATGTTCTGTTGTCTATATATGTTGTCATATTTGTCATACTACAACATATTTCTATTTTTTTTATCTCTTGTCCTTATTAATTAAATATATAATGCTGTTATTTACTTAAAGAAACAAGGCAGCAGACTTGAATACTTCATCACAAATGAAAGCCATAAGCACTTGTCTTTCCCTATTCACAAGTAGATCCCACATTAACCAGATATTACCACAGTTGAACTAATAATATATGCATAAAATACCAGCCAAAGGCTTTAAAGGTCAGAATTAATACTGTACTGAGTATGTCTCTTGTGGACATCTGACACAGTAAACTGCATAAACATAGCCAGAATGTGCACAACAGCTAGATGTTTTGAATGTAACCTGATTGCATGCAGAGCCGGATCCAGCACTAGGGCCCCACAAATAATAATAACCATACCTCTCAACCTCTTAATGCAAGAAATCTGGACAAAGCCTGACAAAATGGGGGGGGGGGGGACGGACAATGCACAAAAATGAGGACAGATTTTAAATATTGCTCTTATCAACTTAGAAAGTTGCTAGAGTAACAGAGTTTGTGTTAACATACATTTTCCGAGGGATTTGAAGTCTGAACTCAAATGCATGTCATTACTTATTGACTTAAATCCTATCATCCCACTGATTTGCCAGAAAAGCACAAATTTTATGAGGAATAGACCAGAAATATGAAGCAAAAATCTGGGCAGTTGACAGGTATGATAACCCCCCCCCCCCATTCTCTTCTATTTTGATGACTGGATTTTGATCCGATAAGTCTGACCCTCTGAACCATCCACCTGTTTGATGACGGCTCATTGGCTACTTACATTCATGCAGCAGGGTGTGGGGGGTATGTTCCATTATTATCACTTTTTTTTTTTTATTTTGTCGCAAGCAGGTTTAGATAGAGTTTAAAAGATGTATGTTCTGTCAAATCTCTTCTTGTCCCATCCATGATCAATTGGCTACTTATTATTTTTCACTCCTTCCACAACACATTTGGTTTGTTCCCCCCAACTGACTTGGTAAGGATTCAGTTGGCTCGGTGGGATGTGTGCAGCACAGCTGCAGGTTTAAATTGCTTGTAATGCTGGTCTGTTTATTTATTTTAATTCATTACTGCCCTAATCTGCATGCCCTGCATTTGAATAAAAAAACAAAACAAAAACAAAACAAAACAAAACAAAACAAAAAAAGAATAGAAAAGAAAAGTTCTGTGCCAGCCCAGCAAGCAACATCATGTAACCCTCTTGCAAGAGAGAGACAAGACTCAGCCAGCCGAATCATTGCTAACTATTGCTGCAGACTGCAGTGCTGACTCCCTGTTCAACAGCTAGAGGAACAGAACAAATGACTGCTAGTGAAGTTCTGTTAATGAAAAATTGATAAGTAAGTCACTTTACTTGCTCTCTCTCCAAGAAGTTGTTTGTTCATACTTTTTTAATGGAAAAATGCACATAAACACAACATAGGAGTGGGCAATGTGTGTGTGTGTGTGTGTGTGTGTGTGTGTGTGTGTGTGTGTGTGTGTGTGTGTGTGTGTGTGTGTGTGTGTGTGCACCCGCGTGTGTTAATTTGTTCTCTATCCAGATTTTCACAGAATGTCCAGATTTTTGCCTCATATTTGGTCTGACTCTTCACGTTTGCTATTCCACTTCCTCATAAACTTTTCTGGCAAATCACTGAGAACTGAAGTCCCTAAATAATGACACATATTTGATTTTCAGATTCAGACTTCCTTCTAGCCTTCAGAAAATGCATGCTAACATTTAGTTTAGTACACAGGTCAGAGGATAAAGGCTGTCCCTTTTAATCCATCCAAAAAATGATGACTTTGGGAAAAAGTGGTGAATTACACTTAATAAATGAAGGCAACAGAGTTACAGAATTCTTTTACTTCAGAAAATGTACAAAAATTCACTTTTCTTATTTTATCAGTGTCTCAAGTTAATAGTACTGATATTTTAAGTGTCACTGACCCTGATTGTCCCTAATTATTTCTGGATTTGTTCCCAACTTGTTGAGAGTTATGGATGGTGTCTGATGACTTTTATCGAAAAAGTGGTGAATTACATTTAAATAATGACAATAATTAGAATTATAGAGTTCTTTTACTTCAGAAACTGTACGTTAATTCACTTTTAATTATTCTGTCAATGCCTCAAGATAGTAGTACAAATATTTTAAGTGTCCGTAACCACTTCTTCTTCTGGCTTTTTCCGGGTTAGGGGTCGCCACAGCGGATCACCTGTCTGCTCATGATTGGCAGTGGAGTTTTACAGTGTCGAGCTGCCAGCCCGGTGCCCAACCTTCCACAGAAGGCACACACATGCACACACTCACACCTAGGGCCAATTTAGAGTGTCCAATCCACCTACTTTGGGATGTGGGAGGAAACCGGAGCACCCGGAGGAAACCCACGCGACCACAGGGAGAACATGCAGACTCTGCACAGAAGGCACCCCAGCCGAGAATCGAACCAGAGAACCTCTTGCTGTGAGGTGGCAATGCTAACCGCTGCACCACCGTGGCCGCCCATAAGTGTCCCTAACCACTGATTTTCCTTAATTATTTATGGATTTGTTCCTGGTTTGTTGAGATCTGCAGATACTGACTAAGGTGGTGAATTACAGTAAATAACTAGAGCTTTACACTTCCTTTACTTCAGAATATGTATATTAATTCACTTTTTCTTATTTTGTTAATGTCCCAAGTTGATAGTACTAATATTTTAAGTGTCTCTGACTCTGATTGTCCCTAATCATTTCTGGATTTGTCCATGATTTGTTGAGACTAAGCTACAGATGCTGACTGCTAAGTATGGAAAGTAATGCAGAAAGGTAAAACAGGTATTCTTGTGGACAGAGTGGTTCTGTTCACACACACACACACACACACACACACACACACACACACACACACACACACACACACACGTGTGTATATATGTAGAGAAGCACAGCACACACATATATACAGACATACACACAAACACACACACACACACACACACACACACACACACACACACACACACACACACACACACACACACACACACACAGTTTTTGTTTGTTTTCTTGGCAAATCATTCTCAGTATTTTTGCTGTGAAACATGAAATAAAGTTTCAAATTCAATCTTTGTAGTCTTCGTAAAAGTAGAATCTTTGTGGTCATTGTAAAAGTATGGTTTGAACAGTGTTTTATGATAAATGGAATTAGACATCCAAATAGTGGGATATTGGTATGGTGAGAGCAGAAGAGGGGCATGGCGGAGGGTGGGAGGAGGCATGGTGGAAGGATGTAGTGGAGAGGGTGGTACAGATCATTGTGCTGCCTATGGCTCTATTTGACCATGAACTGGCTCTGACTGTATGTCATTCTAGCTGTTCTAGCTTGGCATAGTGAAGTAGTTCAGCTGTTACTTTTATAGGGGTTCCTATTAGAAGAGTGAATGCTTAAAATAGAGAACGCTTTCTATCGAACTTGAAAACCCAAAACTGCAAAATGTTGAAGGCACGGAACAGCGATTTTTTTTCCCCAAGGAAAAAAATCGCTGGGCTGTTCTCGGGACTTTGTTTTCTCCACTGTGGTGCAATCTCAGAGTTGATATATTTAAGTTGGGGGGGATGAAACCCCCCCCCACACTGTATTTTGTTTGTACATTTTTTTTTTTTGAATCAGCGCTCGCTATTTTAAGGGTTCGCTCTTCTAATATAGACCCCTTTATAGTACTTTAACTAAAGTGTATATGGTAGCAGTGCTGTCTCCACTCACGGTGCATGCTATTGTAATTTGTTTTCAAAAAATATTTAAATATTCAATACTGAGTCAAATTCATATTCTATCTCAACTCATAGCTGTGGAATGAAAGGGACATTTACAGAATTTCAAGAAACTGTGTTAGTCTATCAAATTCCTATGTATATATGAATTTGTTTTTGTTTATTTTGCAATAATTTCTTAAACGATTTAGCACAATACAGCTTATGTGATTATGTAAATGGCATACACAGCAGATTTTTACATTATATCACACTTATTGAAATATTACCTCAATAATAGTATTTGCTTCCTAGTATTTTTCTAAATTTATTCAATGAAGAATTAGTCTCATGAGGGGACAACTTGACAGAGATACAAGGATACCATATCTTAGCTGCCCAAAGTGGACCACTTTTTACTGCAACATGACGTTTATCAGTAGAAACCATTCTCTAAACTAATGCAAAATATTTGATTTAACTTTAAAGCCAAAATAAAATTTGTTGCATAATAATGGTTGCTATTTCACAGTTTAAATGATGATAAGATGCTACAAATGTAGAATAATGGTTTCATTCAAGATTTATAAGAATTATTGCTTCTAAACTATCAGATTATTTGACACAGTTAATTTTTTCTCAAAAGATAACTGCTCAAAATCAGGACAATCCTTAGAAAAGAGGGACAAGTGGAAAGCCTACAAAGGTGGAGAAAATATAAGGGCATGATTAGATCACACATATATTTACCAAGCTGAAATATCTGTTGTACAATGGAGATTAGTGCAAAAATACATTGTATGCATTATCTATCAGTACATGGCCATTTCCAACATTTCTTTTTCAGTATTAGTACAGGCCTCATTTGGAAAAGCCATAACAAACTAGCAGTAAGTTGGCACCTGGAAACATGAGTGCTACTGTTTGCCTTTAGATGAACATAATAAGCATGTGCATCATTTAACAAACCACACCACACATTTGCTTGGAAGAAATAGCCACACCCATATATTTATTATACCAGTCAGATTAAATTATGTATCGCATCAGTGCCAGATCAGAAGTCAGTGCCAATCAGACAAAACAAGGCTAACCAAGAATATTCAGATATGAACAAAGGGCAGAACTTGGATGTAAGTCAAATCAACCAGGCCATAAATTGCCACTGCAGTCTCTGTAAATGCTCAACCAACACCAATGGCTGAAGGGATCTACAATCAAACACTGACAGTCCCCTGTCACCGTTCAGCCAGATACCAGTGGCTGAAGGGAATCTGCTACTTGTGGAACACCAGGCTGTGGCCCCCAGTCTGCCCACTACACCACAGGGCAGCCCACCCAGAGAAGGGTCAAATTGTCCATGCCTGCACCCCTCCTCAGGCCAAGCACACTCTTTTGCAATTTAAGTCTTCCCAATTTACCCTTCCTTCATAGGAAGATGCCTTGTCCTACATGCCATCTTTACCCCAGAGCACACATGCCAACTTTGCAATTCCTTTAAGGTTTTCTGTAAATAACTTTGTTCCTGAATGTGATTAAGTGAGCTCCATTACTTCTGTACAGTTCTGTCAACTGATATTAGTGTGGTGTAGTACCCAACCTCCTAGTTCTCTTACCTGTTGTTTAATGAATCTGTGATCACCTTCCTAGTCCTTTACACTGTTCTGACAGCATTTGCTACTTGGCAGACTGTTCTTAGAACTATATCTGACCACACAAGCTTAATGTTTGGCCAAATCTGTCTGATCTGCCTGGACCACTGACAAATTCTATCTTTTAAGCTACAATAATGGGCTACTTGTCACATCATTCCCTATTCCATGTAATACAATTAAACTTGGCTCGGGTAAGGACTCAGAATACTCTGTTAAGGATGCCAGCAGATGCCTCCACTGCATTCCTCCCCTCCCTGGCAAGGAACCCGCATTTCTTCCTCTTTGAAACTCAGGTTTGGTTCTGCCCAGATTCACCTAAATTTTTGGCTGCATAATACATGAAAGAATACCTCATAATCCACACTTTTGTTAGCTGGTTTGTGAAAAGTTACAGTAATCACTCAAGTATGAAGTCTTAGTAATTCCCATTACTTCCAGATGCTGCTGAACTCATTTGAGGAATTCAGTGATTCTTATTCATCACTGTTTCTTTGTTGTTTACTTCTCCAGTGCTTGTCTTGTTCATCCCTCTGTACCACTGTTTCTTCTATCCTTCTTTCTGTATTTTCTTTGTTCTGCTCTGTCCTGCTATGCTATTGAAAATAAATCATGCCTGGCTATCTGTGGCTTTCTATATTCTTCTTCTACCTACCCATCTACCTTTACAACCCCCCTCCTTTCTTATCCTAAACAAAATCCTGCCTTTTTGCCCCCCACCCCCTCCCTCATCCCATTTATGCTATTTTCCCCAAGGCATTATAGCTGCGTCTATAATTCCTTGACACTCTCTTACTGGTTGAAGAGGTGTCGCTTGCTGCTGCTATTGCTAATATATGACAGAGATGGATTACAAACCCTTGTTATGTAAAAAAAAAGTAGAAGCTCACTACATGTTGGTTCCATCAGCCTTCCCGGGTTCCCAGTGAATATATCCTGCTATTAGTTCTAACATATTCTGCTGAGTTTTTTAGCTACACACAAATGCCTGGCAGCCCACTAATTATTAATTTATTTTATTTTATTTAACATTTCTTTAACGGGAAAGTTTGACTTGGAACAAAGCCCATTCTCAACATAGGCCCGTGGAGAAATGCTCCAGATACATAGGTTCATAGGTTGGTACTGGGCTATCTGCCCAAAGGCATATATTAGCCCAGCCACATTGTGCGGTATTCACCGCCCCTTTAGTAGTTCCCTAGACCCTTGTACTAGCAGCTAGTACCCTTGGCCCCTATCTAGTAGTTCTGTTGGTGTGATTCCCCGGTGTGAACTTTCTGTTACCCATCCACTCATCAAGGTTCCTCTTGAAGAGTGATAGTGAGGGGCTCTGTCTTATGTAGATCTGGACCCTGTTCCATAGTAAGGGAAGTCTCTGCGAAGGGAATCTATCCCTCCAGCATGTTCTATTCATTGTTGTGTTGAGGTTTATATCCCTAGAGCGTGTAGCTCGAGTAGATTTGGTTTTGCTAAGATGAAGCATGTTCAACAATTCTGGGTTGGACATGGCTCTGTACGTTAGATAGAGATCGCCTCTGAGAAAGCGGTATGCAACAGAGAACAGTCTTAGCTTTTTCAATCGTGCTGCATAGGGCAACTGTTTGTGGCCAGTAATCCTCTTGGTTAGGTACCTTTGTGGTCTCTCCAGCTGCTGGAGATATCTAGTCAGGTACATTCCAATTGGTGCATTGTACTCAATAATGGGTCTGATGAGGGAAGAGTACAGGGGCACCATTACATCCTTAGATCTTGATGCAAACCCTTTCGTGATCAGATGGGTCACATAGAAGGATTTTCTAACCACTTTGGCAACATGGTTATCAAAGGAAAGCTGACTATCTACTTGGGTCCCTAGATCCCTTATTTCTTCTTCAGATTTCAGGGGATTACCTCCTATGTTGTCGTTTGCGGTTACTCTGTTTTTTCCAAAGGGGATTACTACGCATTTTTTTGCATTTAGCTTGAGACCATGGCTTTGACACCATGCATCAGTCTCATTTAGGCCCTTCTGGAGGATCTCCATGTCGGCCGGAGACTCTATTATTGCACCTAGTTTGCAGTCGTCCGCAGACTTAGTCAGCCACAGCCCTTCCATGCTTGCCTGTACTTCTGAGAAGTATATGCCAAACAGGAGGGGCCCCAGGACAGAGCCCTGAAGCACACCACTCATTACTGCATGTCTTTGTAATGTGGGAGGAAACTGGAGTACCTGGAGAAAACCCACACAAATGCAGGGAGGACTTGCAGACTCCGCACAGAAGGCACTCAAGCCGAGAATCAAACCAGAGAACCTCTTGCTGTGAGGCAACAACACTACCCCTGCACCACTGCACCGCCCACTATGATCTATCATCTCACAATATGAATTTTAAATTGAACATTCTCAGCTGTCTGCTCTGGCACTGACTCTCCTAACTCCAGTCATCTGTGATCTCTACTAAAGAAAACAATCATATGTGCACTTTGTGTATTCAGTTAAGCTGACTGTACTTTCACCTCAGTACAAGTGGGTTTGGGGATAAACTTACACAGTCTCCTTTCAGATTCAACTAATACTTTAGACTGCACAGCTGTAATAATAACAAATTACATGAGAAAGTTTTTTACATGTTTAGCTGCTACATGAGGTAAACATATGGCCCCATAGCTGAATGTATACTTTCACAAGCACATGCCTTGTGAATACAGAGTAGCTTCTGCCTATAGTATAGTTTCCTCTGACTTAATTGGATACTCTTAGTAAACAATCATTTTATACATAAAATAATACAGCAAGGATAAATACTTAACATGCAATCTTTGAAAGAAACATTACTTGTAATGCACATACTACAGGCACTCTATGGAATCTAAAACTAATATATTTTGGCTTTTACCGGTTAGGGGTCGCCACAGCGGAACTCCAGTCCGCTAATGATTGGCAGTGGATTTTTACAGTGCCAAGGTGCCAGCCTGATGCCCAACCTTCAAAGAAGATGCACCCATTCACGCATGCACTTACCTGCATGTCTTTAAACATCACTTGACCACGGGGAGGACATGCAGACTCCACACAGAAGGCGCACCAGCCGAGAATCGAACCGGAGAACCTCTTGCTGTGATGCAACAATGATAACTGCCGCACTACCGTGGCCCTATTAAAGGCACTCTATGGAATCTATGGTTAGATGAAGTTTCATTAGTTAAGTACTTTTATTTACTCTGCAGAGTCTACATTGTGTATTATAAATGCTTGTATGCTAACAGTTCATGTTACACTTCCTCATTGCTATTTGCTCTAAATGGCAAATGCTCTCCCACTAGCCAGATCTTATTTAAGTACCAAGCCCTGCCATTACCTCACTGTATTAAAATGAATATCCCTTTCAGAGCCATAACCTTAACCCTAAAATTCCCACCCAGTTCCTAATCCTAATATGAATTCTTATTCCCTGGCCCTAAACCTAAAACTCCCCTCTCACTCCTTAAGCCTAAAACTCCACATCCCTTTTTTAAACATAAAATTCCCATTTGCTCCCTTATCTAAAAGTTCCATTCATCTTCCTTAACCCTAAACTCTCCAATCACTCCCTACACCTAGAACTTCCACCCTCTCCCTAAATCTAAAGTTTCTTCCCTCTCCCTAAAACTAAACTCCTCTCCCATTCTAGAAACCTACAACTCCTATGCCACACTTACCCGAAACCCATCTCCTGTTCCCTAACCCTAAATCCCTCTGAAAACCTGTGCCGAAAACCCTAAGCTACACTTCTATCCCTTCCTTCTCCCTCCCCACTGCTGATACACTTACCTTGCTCAAACTTGAATAATGTGTTTGCGCAAGGTGCAATGATGCCATAATCTCTGTAGAGCTGCTGTACCTTACCTGAGCTCATACTTCAGTTTGAGCACATGCAGTAACCTGTGCAAGCCAGAAGAGCCTCAAGTCCCTAGTTTCAAATCAGTGGTCTTTTAGTGCCTTGTACTCGTGCACTTGTATACTCCAATGTGCAAATATTTATAATAATGTTAACTGTTGATACTGACACATTTCCAGTCGTTTGTCAATATGTACAGTTAAAAGTTTAATGTTTCACACTAAAGGTAGCATCAGTTTTATTTCAGTTGAAAATGCTATTCCCTCATCCTTCAGAAATTCAGCAAGATCAAAGTCTCATCATGTGCATTAGATGGTTTCCCTGTACTTGGGTGACATGCTTTTGAATGTGCATTGAATGACCAATTTTTGTTTACTAAGTGGTTTTTATTTCTTCCGACTGCATTTATGTATTGTCTAAAGCCAAGTATTACTGTCTTTGTTTGGTGTTGTGGTTTGTCAGCAAGCTTTTGAATGAATTGTGATTTATAGTATTTCATGGCATTTTTTTTGTTATGGAGTTTCTGGTGTTCTGTTTAGGTTGACACAGGATTTCTTTGAGAGCTTTTTGGTAAATTTGTTTTTTTTTTGTTTGTTTGTTTTTTGTTTTTTTTTTTTTGCTTGAGTTACTTCAGATTAGCGAGATTGCTTTTAGTGAACTTTTTTGTTTCAAGGTACATTCTTGGTTATAGCAGTGCTGGTGGATTGCGAAAGTTTGTTTTTTGGTCAAGATTGGCCTCCTGTTTGTTTTTTTGTTTTTGTTTTTTGGGTTTTTTTTTGTTAGTTTGAATTAGTTATACAAAGTAGGATCACTGTTTGTACCACCACGTGGTGCTTTTTCAGTTTTTCTCCATATTCCCACTGTTGTATGACCATGAAGTTAGTATACATAAGTAAAAGGAATATTGGGATGAAGCCAGTCCTATTAGAACATATGAGGATATTTAGTCACTGTATTCAAGAAACATTTTTTTAGTGTATAACAAAAGACAAGCATCCCTTGAAGGATAATGACTCGATTAAATATAGGGGGAAGTATTTAGGACAGTATAGATTGAGCCAGGAAGGGCTTTTCTTACTGGCCTGGACAATTCCATCAGGTATTTTTCCTCTCAAAAGAAAGGCCTTCATCTCAGGATATCTGTAAGGCAGAGACCTGTAGCCCATCATTCTTCTGGAAGGATGTGGTCTGTTGCCTATCTTGACTGGTGCACAACAATCTTTATTTATCCTGTTTGGATTATTGTTTCCAACAGCCATTCCTCTATAGGTATGAGTTTGGTCATCCAACATCTACAAGCTTTGGTCCTGTTATCCAACTATGGGGCTGATTTGGTCATGGAGCCGTCTACACGTACTGTTCTAGGCATCCACCTCTCTGTGCATACTGGTTTGATTATTCATCTACAAGGAGATGCACATTATTACACCTGGATTCAATAGATGCTGTCTGGACCTATTATTCTGACTCATCAACAGCATTGCTGCCATTGCCTTACCGACTACACCTACATTTTAAGGCAGTAGTGTCATGTAATTGTCTTCTTGGAATAAGGTTTTAAGTTATTTGCATTAGATCAGCTATCACCAGTGGCCTTTAATCACCCAACACTACGTTCTTCTGTGATCAGAATCCCATGCAAAAAAAAAAAAGCCACAATTTCCATAAATGGAACTATTTGATGGTACCATATCTTCGGTGTCCAAAAATGCTAATTTATAGTTCCCCATCCATTCCATACAGGCCTAAACTGTGGGCTCTTCTAGAGGTTCAATAAAATACACTGATGATTCAACACTCCCAAATGTGGTTTGAACTGCACCACATCCTACACTTACAAGCCAGTCTTTTGTTTTGACTTGTACACTTTATTTTGCTAGTCACACATCTATATTTAACCTTCTTTCCCTAATACACATGCTTATTTATCTTATCCAGAAAATTTTCATAAGAATACTTTGCACCAGCTATCACATGTGATAGCTCTTCATTTGTGGCCTTACAGCCACCATTTTGTGAAGCTCCATGTAAGTTTTTCTTAGGTTCATAGATAGATATTAGGCATGCAGTCATCAGACCATTTTATGCCTAATCAGAGCACCTGCCTTCAAAGTGGAACACACAAGACAGGCCCAGGAACAATTTCTGAACAGCTATACAATTGTCTAGGTTAGTCTTGAATGTAGCCACTGTACTGCTGTGTTTACTAGTTTATTTCATACATGGGAAATACATTGGGATAAAAATCTCACCACTATGTTCCATTAATTTTGTTGACAGAAAATAACGTCCATTGTACATATGTTTGTGTAGCTATTAGTCCTAGGAAGACATATACAAAAAAGGCTCTATACTTATAAGGCAGCACATACCTCTGACAAAATTAAGCTGGTGTGGCTCCAGGGCTAAGACATGATCAATATCTAGATTTTTTATGTCAGAAATTATACATTCCATAACTTGCCATACAAGGTTTGAAAGACTATTAACTATAATTGTCAGGGTTGGTGGGAGCTCCATTATGAAGGGACCTAATGACAGCTGCTGTTCAGCCTTCAGAGATGTGGCCTATTGAAGATTCATATTAAAGAAGCTTAAAAGATATTCTAGTAGGCCATACTTGGAGCTAATTATTGTTTCCAAGTATATAAACTGGGTCTGTGGATGTGGTGATCTTTATTTTAGATAGGGGCTACTAGTACTTCTAACAAAGGGATCTTATGGGGATCAGGGACTGAGGAATCAGGGAAGCAGTTATAATGTTTACTAATGTAGTCTGTACTAAATTTGTTGGCTAGAATATTGGGAATTTATTCAGGATCAGAATGGGTGGTAGCATTGTTATTCATCCCTGTGCTTTTTCTTAGCTTTCTAAATTTAAAGAGTTATAATTAATTTTGGTATCAGTGATCATTCTGAGTTCATAATCAACTTTGTGTTTGCTGAATGCTGCCTTATGTTATTTGCTAACACGTTTGAGTACCTTTTAAGATCGGGTGAATATGACCTCGTATAAAAAGTTTTGCACTTTGCATTCTTCTTTTTGTTGCATTTTACTTATATGAGTTCCATTATTATGGTTCATATTTCATCACATATTTGATATGAGAAGTTATAACTTTTTTCTAAACAATGCTCAAGCGAAATAAAGGCCTTAGCTGTATTTATATGCAGTGGAAGTTATTTAGGTTACTAAGTAGCTACAGGAGGTTTGCTTTTAAGAATTTCTTAAAAATTATGTATCTGTTTGGGGGAATACCTCCAGACTTATAAAAAATTCACTGACCGGTGGTGTGAAGTTGTACACAAGCAAGCAAAATTAGTAAGGGCAAAATGCAGGATATTGTGCCCCCTGGTTGATATACTTACCAAGTATACAAAGTAGTTTTCATTTATGTCCTCAAGGAAGTGTTGTAAACACTTTCTATTTGCAGTGTAGCTTAGCCATTTTATTGCAGGGTAAATAAAATCACCAACAATAAATATATTTGGGTTAACATGGACATTAGTTATGGTATTAAAGTAGCTAGCATGATCAATGGGAGACATGGAGGGAGACCTGTTACTGGGTATGAAGCACGTGGATTTTCAAAAATTCAAATTTCAAAATGGATCACAAGGAACTGCTTTGAAAGTGTTTGCCTTTTAAACACAAGGTGCAGGGATTGAGTTTCACAAGGGACAATTGGCTAGGCTTAAAATGGCTCGCAAGGGCAGTTAGCTTAGTACTAATCTATGAACCTATGAACCTATGAGGGTGTGTCTGACAAAGGCTAACACTATTACACAGTTGTCCCTAGGGTTGAATGCATAAATGTGCTAAATCTTATCCCAAGTAGACACATATTCATTCCACACAGAAAGACACCAGCTACTAAGCCAGTCAATGAAATCAGTTAGTATGTCCATGAATTTTGGCATCATTCTAGGTGACAGAAAGATACCACACAAAGCCACTGTCTTTCCTGCCTCTTCTACAAGAACAGGAAAGTCAATTCTATCTTTCTGCATTTTTCTTTGGATGGAGTGTCTAAAGTTTTTCACTGTCTTATGGAATGAGCCAGATCGTAGTTGTATTTGTCATGGCAGAGGGATTTAAGAGCCCTCACAACATCCAGTATCCTGGAATATCAATATGCATTTATGCAGAATTTACTGCAGGCAATAGTGTATACAGAGGGATGAGTGATGTCAGGTGAAGGCATGCATGTGCGTGACTGTGTCTCTCTCTCTGTCTGCCTGTATGGCCACAGTAGGGTGGTTAATTAGTGTGTGTGTGTGTGTGTGTGTGTGTGTGTGTGTGTGTGTGTGTGTGTGTGTGTGTGTGTGTGTGTGTGTGTGCGTGCGTGTCTGTGTGTCTGTGTGTGTGTGTGTGTGTCTGTGTGTGTATGTATGCGTGAGATACAAATACCTCTCGAATGTACAGATTTTCACAGAATGTCCAGATTTTTGTTTCAAATTTTTGGCCCGTCCCTCATAAAATTTGTGGTTTTGTGGCAAGTCATTCAAGACAGACATCACTAAATAATGACAGCATTTGAGTTTTAGAAATTACATAGTAATGCAAAGTCTGTTATTCTATCAACTTTCTAATTTGATAAAGAGCAATATTTAAAATCTGTCCCTGATTTTGGGCCTTTATCTCACCATTATTTTTACCTTTAGTTAGTTTAGCTTTCAGGACTGAAATTATACAAACCTGGTTTTAACACATTCTTACTAGGTTTGGTAGAACATGTACTAACTAAAAATGTTTCCTCTTTAATGGTGAATTTTATTTGCAGATCAAAGGTACCGCAATGGGGGCTGCTTTTGCCCCTATATATGCGGACCATTTTATGGGTTATTTTGAACATCATGTTATTTATTATAGGAATCAAAACATCAATATGGATGAGATGGATATTTGGCGTAGGTACCTGGATGATTGCTGGATGTTTGGAAATTTGATGTGACATATTTACACGAATTTGTCAACTACTTGAATGAAAATAAATGGGGTATCCATTTTACTGTTAAAACCAATAAAAAATCTATTCCCTTTTTGGATGTTTTGGTGACAAAACAACAAGATGGTTCTTTGGCTAGTACAGTATATAGGAAACCTTTTCATTCCAATTCGTTGTTGCACGCCTCCAGCTGTCATCCAGATCAAATTACGCTCAATATCCCCAAATCCCAATATATGAGAAACAAGAGAATATGTTCTCGACAAACTGATCTCACGATGTGTAATAATGATCTTACAAATTGGTTTATTGAACATGGATATTCAAATAGGCATTTATCCCAACCTAAGGCCATTGTACATGGTATATCTAGGGATCAATTATTAACTTATCGTGAGTTCAGGTCTGGTCAAAACCCTAAAATTAGATTTACTACAACTTTTGGTAAAAATGTTACCTCTTTCACCAGGGTTATACAAAAATATTGGGATATACTACGTATTGATGAACATCTAGTTAAAATATTGGATAGCAGATGTTATTTTTCCTACAGGAAAGGAACTATCTTAGGGGGCATTTTAGTTACTAGAAAAACACCCATCCGGTGGAATATATAACAACAAAATACAAATGTCCATAGGGGGAACTAGGCCACGTGGGTGTTTCCCTTGTGACCACTGTACACTTTGTAAACATGTTCTAAAAACCCCAAAATTTTCAAGCAAGAATACACCAAAAGTTTTGATATTCGTATTCTATCCAATTGCAATAGTAGTTGGGTGATCTACCTTGCTGAGTTTCAATGTTCAACCTTTTACATAGGTCAGACCTCTAGGTCCTCTAAACTTAGAATCTCTAAACATTTGAGTAATATACACAACAAGGTAATCACCAATGCCTTATACAAACATACTCAAGTTCAGACAACTGCTAGATTTAGATTTACCATCATCGATAAAGTTGTAGGTTTAAAATTTTCCAAGAATAAATGGCATGAAATTTCAAATAAGAAAGAAAAAATGTGGATCATACGTTTAGGGGGGTCTTTTTCCCCCACGCCTGAATGACCATCTATGATATGATTCTCAGCCACTTTGATTTATGGTGGTTTATATTTTCAATTTTTTATATATACATATATATATATTATATATATATGTATATATATATATATATATATATATATATATATATATATATATATATATATATACACACACACACACACACACACACACACACACATATATATACAGGGATAATTATGTATATATTTACATGTGCAAATATCACAGTTTTATTTACCATATTCGATTTTGTTTTTTCAAGACATGGTATGCATATTTCTTTAACTTTTTTCTGGTAATAGGGTATGGTTGTGATTCGTGGTTTTGTATATCTTGTGACTATATAAACAGCCTTTTTATCATTTATATGATATTTATTCACATTGATAAAGGTCATTGTGACCGAAACTGGTCTGTGACAGTAAAGAGTGTTTTCTCTTTTCTGCTGATCGTTTTTGGGTTGGACCTCCTATACCGAGCCTACAGATATTGCCAATGTACCGGCCGACAGATTCACTGCCAACTTAACCCCTCTCTCCCTCACAAAGAACCAATCACAATATGAGTAGACTGCCAGGCACCCAGTATTACTGCTGCACAGGTTAAAACAGCACTGCCCAAGGCCAAGAATACAGCTTCTATGGGACCTGACAATATCCCTGGCTGTGCTCTACAAGAACTACAGAGTGAATTGGCACCTCACCTGCGTGCCCTGTTCAGTCACAGCCTCACCTCAGGCTTTGTTCCTACCAAATGGTGCACTGCTACAGTCATCCCTCTCCACAAAAGAAGAGTGACTACAGACCCTGGGAACAATCGCCCCATTAGCCTGACAAGTCTGATATGCAAAGCTATGGAATACATCATCATGGACCTAATAAACAAAGATATAGAGAACCTCCATACTCTGGATCCCACACAGTTTGGTTTTGCGAAGGGCAGATCATGCCTGCTCAACCTGGTCGACTTCTTTGAGTCAGTCACCAGAGCTATGGATGAAGGCAAGGTGGTTCATACAGCCTACCTTGATCTGGCCAAGGCCTTTGATACCATTCTACACTCAGGAATCATAGAAAAAACTCACTAAGCTAGGCATCAACCCTATATCACTAGGTGGGTTGCAAACTGGCTCACAGATAGAACTCAGACTGTGAAAGTCGCTGACTCCAAGTCAGATTGTCAACCAGTCATGAGGGGAGTCCCACAGGGTCCGGTCCTGGGTCCTCTCCCGTTTGATACCTACTTCTCTGAAGTCCAGGCCAACACAAAGGGACTCTGGCTGACAAAGTTTGCAGATGATTGCAATTTGGGAGCCATAATTAACTCCCCAAGTGATGTTGACATCCTACAGATAGGCCTCAATGAGACCAATGACTGGTGTCAGAACCATGGACTTAAGCTCAATCCCAAAAAATGTGTCATCATCCCCTTTGGGAAAAGCCCAGTTCCCATGAATTACAACATAGATGGTAGTCCACTGAACACAGAAGTCATCATAAGAGATCTGGGAAAAATAAGTTATGTCCTTACCATAACGTTCCATGTGGAGTGTTCATCTCGCCTTGGTTATTACACATGGGTTCGGAGCCGATCCTCGGCTCCGTGCCGGCCGACTGCAAGCTCTGCATCGAGAAGAAGCTCGAGGACATCTAATACCCACAATCCCCCTCTGCCTTTACCTCAGATCTAGTTTGCAAGCAAACCAGACATAAAGCACGCACACATGCCAACTATATACATAAAAGTACATATATACAAACATACCAAGGGTATGATAGTAACACTAATACTGCAACAGCAGAAGGAGAATACTCCAGACCAGGCACCAAATCGAACGTTCTTCCTAAGGGTGGGAAGGGTGGGAGTGTAATAACCAAGGCGAGATGAACACTCCACATGGAGCGTTATGGTAAGGACATAACTTCTTTATGTGAGAGTGTTCAATCTCGCTTTGTTCTTACACATGGGTAGCGTCCCTAGCTCCATGATCCTAAGGAACTCAAGGGAGAGCGTTCTTGAGCACAGTGGAACCAAAGGTTGCCCTATCCTAGAAACCCTGTCCACTTTGTAATGAGAGATAAATGTATGTGGTTTAGCCCAAGTAGCAGCCGCTGAAATAGTGTCTAGTGGTAGCGAGCTGCGTGAGCCAAAGATGTAGAAACTGATCTGGTGGAATGTCCTTTGGGTTTTGCTGATAATGTTTGGTCAGAGGCTTCATAAACATATGTGATACAGTCAGTTAGCCATTTAGAAAGAGTTCGTTAGTAACTGCAAGACCCTTTCTGCTGTCAGCAAAAGCTACAAATAGTTGATCAGATTTCCTGTGATCTTTTGTTCTATCCAAATAAAATCTGAGTTGTCTATGGACGTCCAGTTTGTGCAACATATACTCCAATTTATTAGAGTGGTTCTTAAAGAAGGTGGGTAATTCAATGGACTGATTAATATTACTAGAAGAACAAACTTTGGGGAGAAAGGATGGATTAGTGCATAGGGATACTCTGTCAGAATGAAATATTAAATAAGGATGTTTGACAGAAAGGGCCTGAAGCTCAGACACTCGTCTAGCAGATGTAATGGCCACTAGAAATAAAGTTTTCCATGACAAAAATTTCAATGTGCAACTTGAGGCTGGTTCAAAGGGTGGCAACATCAATTTAGAGAGCAACAGGTTTAAATTCCACGGTGATGTCGGACTTCTGACTGGTGGTCTGATATGAAAAGAACCTTTTAAAAGGCTTTACAAAGTCTGTGAGCCATAATAGGCACCACATTCCTCTATATGATAGTTAGAAATGGCAGCTAACTGTACTCTTAAAGTAGCAGGGGAAGCTCCTTCATGAAATAGTTCAGTCAAGAACTCTAAAACCTTGTTTAACGGAGCTCTAACAGGGTCCAAATGATGTGACTCCGCCCAAAAGACAAAGCGTTTCCACTTACTGGTGTAAGTCTTTGTAGTGGAAACTTTATGAGAAGCTACTAAAATATCTTGAACCGCCGATGTAAGGGGAACCGACCTGGCTAAAAAGGGAAGCGGAGCAGCCAAGCTGCTAGATGGAGAGATTCTAGAGATGGGTGAGGAACTCTGGCAGAGTGAGTCAGTAGATCTGGCTCTGGGTCCAGCATCCAAGGTCCCCGAATGCGGTGATGCAATAGAAAGGGGAACCAAATTTGACGAGGCCAGAACGGGGCAATGAGAATAATAGTCCTCTGAAGGTTGTTGGCTTTCTGTAGAAACTTTGCAATCAGGGAAATGGAGGAAAAGCATATAGGAGACCCGGGGCCAATCGTGCACCAGCGTCCCTGGGGACTTCCCTGGAGGGTAATAGGGCAAAGTAGCTCCTGCATTTGGCGTTCATTGGAGGCAAACAGATCGCAGGTAGGCTGGCCCCATTTGCGAAAAATCCTTCGCAACTGACTGTTTGAGGACCACTCATGAGGCAATAGTATTGCCCTGCTCAGCCTGTCGGCTATGGCGTTGGATGACCCGGGATGTGCGTTGCGATCAGAAAGCGACGGTGGACTCTGCCCATTGCCAAATTCTCATGGCCTCTCTGCATAGTTGGTAATACCTGGTTCCCCCTTGCTTGTTTATGTACCAGACTACGGACATGTTGTCTGTCTGAACTGCAATGGTCCCTGGGGGAAGAAGGGGAGCAAAGTGTTGCAACGCCAAAAACACTGCCCTCAACTCCAGAACACTGATGTGCAGATTGTACTCCAGATTGGTCCATTAAGCCTTGGACTGTCTGTCCCTGAAAGATGCCCCCCCACCCTATCAGGGAAGCGTCCGTGGTTATCGTTGCTGACGGTCCGGGTAGCACAAATGGTCTTCCGCTGGATAGGTTGCAAGTCTGTAACCACCACATTAGGTGTGATTTGCATGTTTTCGTTATCAATATTTCGTGAGTCAGTGGAAGTTGTTGGAATGACCATTGTGCAAACAGAAGCCATTGTAGCACTCTCATGTGCAGTCTTCCCAATGGTATCGCAATGAGGGAAGCTGCCATGAGACCCAAGACTTTCAGAACAATTTTGCGGTGACTTTCTGGACGACAGCAGAAGGAAATGTTGATTTGAAGTGCTACTATTCTTTCTGTAGGAAGTTTTAGAACTAAATGATGCGTATCTAATTCCGCTCCTATGAATAAGATATGCTGTGATGGCTGTAGCAAAGATTTTTCGAAATTTACTGAAATTCCAAGGTGTGTACAAAGTTGTAGGGTGTAATCCCTGGCTTGTATCAGTTGACGCCTAGTGGTGGCAGACAGGAGCCAGTCGTCCAGATAAGGAAACACTTGGAATCCTAGGCGCCTCAGATGAGACGCTACCACTGCCATGCATTTGGTGAAGACTCTGGGGCTGTAGTCAGACCAAAGGGCAGGGCTCGAAACTGATAGTGACTGGCTCCCAGCCGGGCGCAAATGATCCCTGGACGCCTGGCCATTTTGATGTGGTAGTATCGTCCTTCAGATCTATTGAGCACATCCAGTCGTCCTTCGTAAGAATGGAAGGATCGATTGGCGTGACCATTGAACTTTTCCTTCTTGACAAAGGTGTTGAGATGGCTTAGGTCCAGAATCGGCCTCCAGTCCCTGTTTTCTTTGGAACTAAAAAGAACCTTGAGTAAGTTCGAATCCTATTTGGTCCGCTGGGACTGGTTGGATGACTCTTTTTCTAGCAGCTTTGAAATTTCTGTAGCTGCTGGGTCTGCAGATGGGGTGGTACATCTGGGAGTTTTCTCTTTGGAATGGTGTGGATAGAAATGGGATTTTGTAACCTCTGGTAACAATGCTTTTACCCAATTGTCTGAAGAAAGGTTTTGCCAGGCCTGAGGGTATAAAGCTAAGCGACCCCGACTGCCTCCAGAGCAGGACAGTCGGGCCTCCTCTCAGGAGTGCTGAAAAGGTTTGCCAGGGAGGTTATCCCTGTCACCTTGGTTTTGCGGACCCCTCTGCCGCCAGGCGGCGTCTTCCACCTCTGCCCCCCTCTGCCTCTAGAGGGGCATCACCCTGTGTGTTTGGGAAAGATCCTTGGGGTTTTCAGAACCACATTTTCCCACCACGTTGCCCTTTGAAGTGCGGTCTGGAAGGGGTGGAAAAATGGACTCTGACAGCAGACAGAGTCTTTCCCTCCCTATTCACACCGGGTAAGGGTCTCCTTCGTTAGGGCCAAAAAGTGTGGCTCCATCAAATGGGGCGTTAGTAAAGGAAGACTTGAAGGCTTCCATAAGCGAACATAAGCGCATCCAGGATTGCCTCACGAAGAGCAATCGCTGAAGCCGCTGCCCTACTCGATCCTTCGGCTGCGTGGGATATCAGCCTCATGGGCGAGGTTTACAATGGAAGTAAGGGTGTTGAGATGCGCTGTAACTTTCTCTGAAACAGCAGCATCTGTAGTACCCTGGAGGGTATCTCCCAACTCTTTGACTAGATCCCTCTGTAAGCGTGTAAAATGTTCAACCTTTTACATAGGTCAGACCTCTAGGTCCTCTAAACTTAGAATCTCTAAACATTTGAGTAATATACGCAACAAGGTAATCACCAATGCCTTATACAAACATACTCAAGTTCAGACAACTGCTAGATTTAGATTTACCATCATAGATAAAGTTGTAGGTTTAAAATTTTCCAAGAATAAATGGCATGAAATTTCAAATAAGAAAGAAAAAATGTGGATCATACGTTTAGGGGGGTCTTTTTCCCCCAGGCTATATATGCTATATATATATGTGTGTGTGTGTGTGTGTGTGTGTGTATATATATATTGTGTATATATATATATATATATATATATATATATATATGTATATATATATATATATATATATATATATATATATATATATATATATATATATATACACACACACACACACACACACACACACACACACACACATATATATATATATATACAGGGATAATTATGTATATATTTACATGTGCAAATATCACAGTTTTATTTACCATATTCGATTTTGTTTTTTCAAGACATGGTATGCATATTTCTTTAACTTTTTTCTGGTAATAGGGTATGGTTGTGATTCGTAGTCTTGTATATCTTGTGACTATATAAACAGCCTTTTTATCATTTATATGATATTTATTCACATTGATAAAGGTCATTGTGACCGAAACTGGTCTGTGACAGCAAAGAGTGTTTTCTCTTTTCTGCTGATCGTTTTTGGGTTGGACCTCCTATACCGAGCCTACAGATATTGCCAATGTACCGGCCGACAGATTCACTGCCAACTTAACCCCTCTCTCCCTCACAAAGAACCAATCACAATATGAGTAGACTGCCAGGCACCCAGTATTACTGCTGCACAGGTTAAAACAGCACTGCCCAAGGCCAAGAATACAGCTTCTATGGGACGTGACAATATCCCTGGCTGTGTTCTACAAGAACTACAGAGTGAATTGGCACCTCACCTGCGTGCCCTGTTCAGTCACAGCCTCACCTCAGGCTTTGTCCCTACCAAATGGTGCACTGCTACAGTCATCCCTCTCCACAAAAGAAGAGTGACTACAGACCCTGGGAACAATCGCCCCATTAGCCTGACAAGTCTGATACGCAAAGCTATGGAATACATCATCATGGACCTAATAAACAAAGATATAGAGAACCTCCATACTCTGGATCCCACACAGTTTGGTTTTGCGAAGGGCAGATCATGCCTGCTCAACCTGGTCGACTTCTTTGAGTCAGTCACCAGAGCTATGGATGAAGGCAAGGTGGTTCATACAGCCTACCTTGATCTGGCCAAGGCCTTTGATACCATTCCACACTCAGGAATCATAGAAAAAACTCACTAAGCTAGGCATCGACCCTATATCACTAGGTGGGTTGCAAACTGGCTCACAGATAGAACTCAGACTGTGAAAGTCGCTGACTCCAAGTCAGATTGTCAACCAGTCATGAGGGGAGTCCCACAGGGTCCGGTCCTGGGTCCTCTCCCGTTTGATACCTACTTCTCTGAAGTCCAGGCCAACACAAAGGGACTCTGGCTGACAAAGTTTGCAGATGATTGCAAGTTGGGAGCCATAATTAACTCCCCAAGTGATGTTGACATCCTACAGATAGGCCTCAATGAGACCAATGACTGGTGTCAGAACCATGGACTTAAGCTCAATCCCAAAAAATGTGTCATCATCCCCTTTGGGAAAAGCCCAGTTCCCATGAATTACAACATAGATGGTAGTCCACTGTACACAGAAGGCATCATAAGAGATCTGGGAACACAGGTTAACAGCAACCTCTCTTTTGAACACCACATTAGTCACTGTGGTCAGAAAGTCCTTCTATGTGGCGCATCTTATTACTAAGGGTTTTGCATCCAGGAAGAAAGAGGTCATTGTCTCCCTCTACTCTTCCCTTATTAGGCCAATCATTTAGTACAATACCCCATTTGGCATGTACCTCACTAGACACCTACAACAACTGGAGAGGCCGCAAAAATACCTCACAAAGAGGATCTTAGGTTTTAAACATTTACATGGACAGACTCAAAAAACTCCAACTATTCTCTGTCTCTTATCGCCTACTTAGAGACGATCTCCGCTTGACTTACAAACCCATGTCTGACACAGCTCTGTTAAAAATGCTACATCTAAAGAAATCCAAATCCATCCGCACTACACGCTCCAGAGACCTCAACCTCATTACCACACTCAAGAGAACAAGCTGGAGGAACAGGTTCATAAACCAGAGAGGCTGCCCCTGCTATGGAACAGACTTCCCATACATGTCAAGCAGAGCGCCTCACTGGCTCTCTTCAAGAGAAATTTTGATGAGTGGATGGGAAATAGAAAATTCACCCCGGATCATTCCAGTGGCTCTACTTGACAGAGGCACTGGGAAGGAAGGTCGGGTGGCAAGATGCCATGATAATCCTATGGGCTAGGCTTGTAAAGGCTCCAGGGCCATTACCCTAGTACACACACCTATGAACACATCTATGAACACCTATAAACTCCCCTAGACTAAAGAGCAAATCCTGAAATACTGGGGGGGGGGCACCACTAGGAATACCTAAAAGTGAATAAAAAATACAGTTGTGTAAGTAAACTTACCATAACAGTTGATGCTCCAATGATCACTGCTGCAGTAGACTTAGCTATTGATGCTCCAATGATCACTGCTGCAGTAGACTTAGCTAACAGCTGGCCAGCTTCCAAAGCTTTCAGGCCTGGTGAGCTTGTTGCCTGACATGTCATAGTGCACTGAACAGCGTCCACTGAAGTACTCTCATGTAGAACCATCCTAAAAGACAAAGAATGAGATAGGCCAGTGGGTTTTAATGATGCAAAACTTGAGAAGCCTAAAGATGCAGAGACGATAATCCTGATGAAGGAAGCCTGGCTATCTGTGTCCTGGTGCCCAGGAGGCAATATATAAACTCCAAGGTTTAAACTGGTTTTAGCTTGAGTTATTTGAAATTTACAATAATATATAATGAAGAGCCCAAGCAGAAAAGGAGTCCCATGCATGAACTAGTGAATCTCTTGTGGAGGCTTTGATGAGTCAGTCATCTAAGTACAGGGACACCAAGTGCCCCTGTAACATGTGTTGGGCTGCTACAACTGCCATGTAACTGGTGAAGACCCGGGGTCTCTGGTGAGACCAAAGATCAGTGTTCTGAACTGAAAATGATTAGCACCAAGCTGGAAGTGTAGGAACCTCCTGAACTGTCTGGCTATCTTGATGTGATACTAGGTGTTCTGTGGTTCCAGAAAGAATATCCATTCATCCTTTCTCAGAAGAGACAATGTGGATTGTAATGTGACCATCCAGAATGATGTATGTTTGAGAAAGTAATTCAACTTCCTTTAATCCACAACTGGCCATACGTCCTCTGTGGTCTGGTAGGACCTCCTGGATTATGGTATCTTCTAGCAACTTCATTATTTCCCTAATGCCCTTCTTTATTAGAGAGGAATAGCCAGAAGGGTCTTTTTTAATGTTTTTGGAATGGATCATTGTTAATACCAAAGAATGTGGGGCGATGACTTCCAGGCTTGATAGTGATGAGTTAAGTACCCACAGACTGCCTCCAGAGATAGGCAGTTGGGCAATCATTTGTGAGAGCCGAAAAAATTCTGGTTTTGCTGACAGCTTCTGCCCTTAAAGTGATGTCCATTAAAATATCACCCTCTGCTCCAGGGGAACCCCTATTGCCAGAAGTGTTCTGGACAAAACTTTGGGACTTTTGGAGCCAAAAAAGTTCCCCACCCTCCCGTTTTGGTTATGACAGAAGTATCTCTGAGGAGTGGAAAAATGGATTCCAGGGGTAGGCAAGGTTTTGCCATCCTGTTCACTCCTGATTAATATACCTTTGACCTTGGGTCCAAATAAAGTTAACACATTGAATGGGGCATTCAGGAAAGATATCTTGAAACTTTTTGCAAAGTCAAAGCATCCCACCCAGGCATGACAGTGAATAGCAAGTCCAGTGTCTGCTTCTTCAGTTGTACCATCCGCTGCATTAGAGAAAAGGCACAAGGACATGTTGGTGATAGAGTGCATGGTCACCAGCTGGGTTTCCAAAGACCTACAGGTCTTCACCATAGTTGTACCTGCAATAGATTTTGAAAGTTCCTTTGTCAAATCCCTGTTCAGTCTAGTCAAGTGGCCCAATGTCTGTGAAGTATACACATGCTTCTCACACCTTTCCAGCACACAGACTCCCTGTTAGGGAGGATGGATGGTCATACAGCAACTGGACAGGTGACATTCTTGGTACAATTTCAGATATTTTAGTCTTTCTTAATAATTTAAATTTTCAAATCCATGGATGCTCTTGGTGTATTTCTGCTGTACTCTTTCCTGTTTGCTCATGCTTGTCTTCTTATAAAGTTTCCATATTGTTATTCCATACTCAAGTTTGGGTCTAATGTAATAAACAAACAGTGACTTCATCATTTCTGATTTCCTAGATTTTATAAATGTTTTTATACAACTATTAGTTCTATAACTATCATTAACCAATTGATTGTTACAATTAGAAAAACTCAAAGCTGGATCCAACCATATACCTAGGTCCTTAAATGCAGTTTCAATCACTGTGTGTTGTATTAAATATTCACCTTTCAATTAATGTCTCCCACATCTCATATACTTAGTTTCTGATGTATTTATCAGCATCTTATTCTATGCCCAAATGGTCAATATAGTCAAGTTCTTTTGCAGATTAGTCCAGGCTGTAACACATGTAATCAGTTTATCCAATTTCAGGTCATCTGCATCCAGATGCCTCACATGAAAAAGTTAGGTCTGAAAGATACAATCTAAACAAGTAAGGGCCTAGGAGAGAGCCCTGTGGGGCACCCTGAGTGTTACCAAGAATTTCACCTGTCCAGTTGATGTATGATAACTGCCATATCCTATTTGTAAGCCATGCAGCTATCTATCTTATCAACAGTAAATCAATACCTAGTTGTTCTAATTTATTAATCAGTGTTTTGTGTAAGATCCTGCCAAATGCTGAACTTAAATCTATATAAATTACATCACAGCACAATTTTTCATTCATAGCCTTTATTATATTATTAAAGAAAATAAAGTTATGTCTTACCATAACGTTCCATCTGTGTTGTCGATCTTTACTTATCCTTGACTGTGGGTTTGGTTCTGTATCTCAGAACTGACTCGGCAGTTATTCCAGCTAGTGCCCTCCAAAACTCTCAAGCTAAGCTTTACCCATAATGCTCCTCACAGGATTACCTTAGATCGAGTTTGCATAAAATAGTGACAGACTGGAAGTAACAGATCAGAGACCATATCTGTATTCCTAAAAGGAAAAAAACAATCTTTCAGGAAAGATCCATTCCACCAAGAAACCGAAGGGCAGGGGGAAGGAGGGTTGGAATGTCAAGGATAAGTAAAGATTGACAACACAGATGGAACATTATGTTAAGACATAACTACTTTATCTGATGTTGTCAATCTTCACTTAATCCTTGACTGCAGGACACAGTCCCCATCTACCTAAATCCTAGGAAGTCTCATGGAAGAATATTCCTGATCACCATTGACACTAGTCCCCTAGAAACTAGATCCAGCTTGTAATGAGTAACAAATGTATGAGGGGAAGCCCAGGTATCCACTGCCCAAATATCAATAGAAGCTCTGGAATGAAAGACTGCAGAAGGGGCTACTGCCCTTGTTGAATGTGCTTTAACAGGTCCCGGTAGTTGTACTTTATTTTTGTTATAAATGAAAGTTATATAGTCTTTAAGCCATTTAGATAGATAACTTTAGAAAAAGGTTTTCCCATTGTAGCAAAAGAGAAGAAAACAAACAACTGCTCTGATTTTCTGATTTCCTTTGTTCTGTGAAGGTAAAAATGCGATTGTCTATGCATATCTAGTGAATGTAGACAATATTCACCTTTGTTTGAGAAGTTGGGGTAGAAAACTGAAAGTTAAATAGTCTGGCTGATATTGGTTTCAGAAACTAACTTTGGCAGAAAGGAAGGATTTCTTCGCAAGGAAAACCTGTCTTTATGGAAAATAAGGTATGGAGGCTTGCACGATAAGACCTGTAGCTCAGATATCTTCCTTGTTGAAGTAATAGCTATCAGAAATAATGTTTTCCAAGATAAAAACTTCAGATCACAAGTTGCAGAAGGTTCAAAAGGGAAACTAATTAAAGTCTGAAGTACGAGATTCAAATCAAAAGGAGCAGAAGGGTCTTTGTATAGGGATCTGAGCATCAAAGATCCTTTTAGAAAAACTTTGCAAAGTTTGTGGGAAATTAATGTTGTGTCATTCAAACCATTATGAAAATTTGAAATTGCACCAAGATGCACTTGTATGGTCAAGGCAGATGCTCTTGCTTCAAAAAGCAATGTTAAAAAGTCTAGTACCTTATCAACTGGTGCTGAAAAAGGAGCAAAATTAGTCTCTGAAGCCCATTTTGAAAATTTTTCTGACTTGCTGAAGTAGAACTTTCTAGTCAAAGGTTTGTGGAAGGCTAGAGCAATTCTTTGAACTGGAGAAGTAACAGTAGAATGACTGGCAATCACTGGAACTGGAGAAGCCACACAGTGAACCTATGATTTTGAAGATTCGGATGAACTAGTCCATCCAGATGGAACAAAAGGTCTGGATCTGGGTCCAGTGTCCAAGGTTTCTGAATTAGATGAGGCCAGAATAGGACAATGAGAATTATTTTGTTCTTTGACCTGTTGGCTTTCTTTGTAAACTGGGATATGACAGGAATCTGGGGAAAGGCATACAACAGATCAGGGGGCCAATGGTGAAGGAAAGCATTTCTCAGTGACTCCCCTGGAGGGGGGAATTAGGGTAAAGTAGCTGCTGCACTTGTTGTTCAGGGGGATGCAAAGAGATCACAGCAGGGCTGGCACCAGTAGCGGAATATATTTTCTGCCACCAACAGATCGAGAGACCACTCATGAGGCATTAGGATAGTCCTGCTCAGTTTGTCCACAATCATGTTGGAGCTTCCCAAAATAAGCATTGCAATTAGAAAGTGGTCACATGAAATTGCTCATTGCCATACTCTGAGTGCTTTTCAACAAAAAGGGTAAGATCTGGTCCCCCTTGCTTGTTGATGTACCAGACTACTGACATGTTGTCTGTTTGAATCACAGTCATTCCCAAGGGGAGGGTGTCTTGGAATGCCTGCAATGCTAAGAGCACTGCCCTCATCTCTAGAACATTGATGTTCAAATTGGCCTCTAGCTGGGATGAAGTACCTTGGATTGTCTTTCCCAGATAATCCCCCTATCTGGAACATGTCCATGGTCACTATAGCTTGGGGTTGAAGAGAGACAAAGGGTCTGCCTGACAAGATTTTGCTGGAGTGAAGCCACCAACTTGAGTCTCTCTTGCACAAGTTGGTGATTAATGCCATATGGGACATTGGTTGATTCAGTAATGGCCACTGGATGATAAGAGCCATTGAAGAATGCACATTTGATATCTTGCAAGGGGAACTAGGGTGATGGAGGCTGACATTGATTCTAGAGTTTGTAGAAACAGCCTTGCAGTCACCTTTTTTATTTTATTTTTTATTTTATTTTACATTTGTTGACTGGGCTAGTCTAGCTGGATACATGTCCTTTTTCAGTAGAGGCCCGGGGAGAAAAAGCTCCCAATAATATGAAAAGTATCACACTACAATTAGATATAAGTACTACATTATAAAGATAACAAAACAATAAGACATCTATATATACATGCTAGTAGAAAAAAATCATAAGTTAAATTGGTCACATGACATGGGTACATGTGGAGGAAGTAAAATGCTAGATAATAGCTTGTGAGAGAGAAGAGAGTAGGGTACTGTGAGACCTATAGGAATTAATCTGGGTTTGGACATGGGCACAACCAGTGGGACTTAAGATATTCTCTGAGATTATTTTTGAATAGATTGAGTGAAGTCATGAGCCTAAGGTTGTTGGGAAGGGAATTCCATTGCTTTCCAATAGAGTTAGCATAAAGAGCATCGCCGCCTATGTTATTAGATTTGATGGTTAATACTTGAATACTGTTTGATGACCGAAGGCAACTTAAGTTGGTGTAGGGGGTCAGGATTTTGCTCAGTGAGGGGGTTTTGTCAGGTTGATTAATTATTTTGAATGCTTCCGTGAGTTGATTAAATTTAAGAAGATTGGGCAGTTCTAACCAGCCAAGTTTCTTGAGGTTAAGGCAATGGTGGGTACGATAGGGTGTTCTTGTTATGAATCTGGCTATATGGTGGTAGGTAGTAGAGAGGTTATTGAGCTCACATTTATTGAGGAAGGAAAATATCGGGGAGGCATATAGTAGGGTGGAAAGGAGATGAGTACGGGCAATGGTTAATTTTGCGTGAGGAGTAAGAAAGTTCCCGATTCTGTACATTGAACCTAGTTTCTTGTTAACTGACTTAATGGTTTGGGCAATGTGCATATCAAATTTGAGCTTGTGGTCAATAGTGACACCTAATAGCTTGGTGTAGGAGATGGGCTCGATGATGGTCCCATTAAAGGATTCCACAAAAAAGGACCTAGGATTAGCAGGTTGTGGTTCTAGGGCTAAGGGAGTGGTAGACGAGGGGAAAAATAGAAGTAACTTGGTTTTAGTTGGGTTTAGTATGAGTTTCAGGTCAGAGAACCATTTTTCAACTTTGGCAAAACATTGTTGGGTGGCTGCTTGGAGTTTCTGGAGAGAGAGATCAGAGCAGATCAGGGTAGAGTCGTCTGCATATTGGATGCAGGTGGCTCTGGGGATGATTGTGTGAAGATCATTTATAAAAACAGAGAAAAGAAGGGGACCAAGTATGGAGCCCTGTGGGACACCAATGTTGTTAGGGAGTAGTTGAGATAGACTATTTTGCCATTGGACTGCTTGTTGCCAGCCAGAAAGGTAGTCCTTGAACCAGTTTAGTGCCAAGTTGTCCAGATGAAGGGTTTGCAGGGTGTGGAGTAATAGCTGGTGGTTAACCATGTCAAAAGCTTTTGATAGGTCAAGAAAGAGTGCAGAGGATATAAGTTTTTTGTTACGGTTGCTATTTACTGAGTCGACAAAGGAGAGGAGGGCAGTGGTAGTACTGTGATGGGGGTGAAAACCGTGCTGGGTAATAGACAGTAGATTATTGATGGTGAGGTAGTGTAGGAATTGTTTGTGAATACACCGTTCCAAAATTTTTGCTATTGGAGACAGTATTGCGATAGGCCTATAGTTAGATGTTTCCATGGAGGAGCCTCCCTTGTGAAGTGGAATGATGTACGAAATTTTCCAAATGGGGGGGATGGTGGCCTCAGTTATGGATCTGTTAATCAAAATTGATATGGGATAGGCAATGACATCAGAGGCTAATTGGAGGTATTCCGCTGGGAGACGATCGGCCGCAAGGGTGGACGGTTTCAGTTTTTTTATTAGGGTACGAATGTAGGAGGTAGATACTGTTTGTAGGTGAAAGGAGAGAGGAGGTGAGTCATGAGGAAGAGTTAAGGATGGGGAGGAAGTGGGTAGATGATTGGCTAGGGACTGGATGGTCTCTGTAAAAAAAATGTTAAAGGAATTGGCTACTACTTCTGTTTTTTTACTAGTGAGTTTCTCGGGTATTGGGGTAGAAGATTTACCACGATGGAGGAGGTTGTTAAATCCAGCCCAGAACTTTTTTGGGTTAGTCTGATGTTTGTCCTGGAGGTGACAGAAATACTGTTTTTTATCTCTAGTAATGTCAGATTTCGTGGAGTTTCTAAGCTGTTGAAATTTAATACGATCTAGGGGAGTTTTGGTAGCTCTCCATTTGTTCCAAGCCTGGTCGCGGAGTTTAATTTTTGCTTTGGTTTCTCTTGTTAGCCAGGGAGCTATGCGGTCCTTGGTTCTAATTAGACGATTTGGGGCGTGGGAGTCGAGAATGTTTAGGAAAGTGTCATTGAAGTATGACACGCTCTCGGCTAGGGGAAGAGTAGTTAAGGTTGACCAATTACAGAATTTTAGTTCTGCTAGGAATAGCTCTGGGTTGAACTTTTTCCTGTTTCTGATAAGTTTATGTAGGGGTGGGTTGGAAGAACAAAGTTTGTGCTTTATAATGTAAGTGACAAGGTGGTCACTAAGGTCGTTGGGGAGGGTACCGGTGGTATAGTTGTTAGCAACTTTATTGGTGAGAATCCAGTCAATCGTACTCTCCTTTTGCTGTGTGTTACCAATTCTGGTAGGAGCTGTGATATTTTGGGAGAAGCCATATAGATTGATTGGGTGGGGATTTGTCTTGGCGGAGCAGTGGGACCAGTCAATATTGAAGTCCCCTAGTATAATGGTTTCTTGAGGGTAGTTGGCGGCTAACCAACTTAAAGTTTGCTCTAGGTTTTCAAGGTTTTTCCCTGGTGGGATATAGATTACTACAAGACTGATACATTTTTGGGAGTTTAGGCAAATTTTTAGTGCAATAAGTTCAATATTAGAGACCTGGGGGGATGCAATGTGTTCCTAATGATGTTAAGTCTGTTCTTAAACATTACAGCTATTCCCCCACCCTTTTTGGTTATTCGATCATTCCTTAGGATATTATAGCCAGGTGGAAGAATTTCTTCGTCCTTTGTGGCGGGTTTGAGCCATGTTTCTGAGAGACACATGATGTCTGGGGAATGTGTGGCTATCATAGCATGTAAGCTATGTACTTTGTTGTTTATGCTTCTTAGGTTGAGATGAAAGATGAGGAGGGAGGTATTAGGAGTATGGGGTAGTGTTGAGGTGACAGAATCTAGATGAGTGGCGGGGCCTGGATTGGGGTGAATGTATCCATGTTGAGTAATACATTGTTTTCGGTGATCTAAGAATCTTTGAAGTTTGTATAGTATTTTGAGGTTAGATTTATTTTTGGATGATCTAGGGTAGTGGAGGGTTAGTTGTATATGATTAAATCCTAGAGTTTTTGCAGGGTGGGGAGAAGGAACTATAAGGTTAGGTGGAGGGTGTGTGTGTGTGTGGTAGTGTGGGCCTTGGGGAAGGGAATTCCTAATAGTGTTTGGTGTTCATAGCGTGATAAAAGGTAAGGGATAAGAAGAAGTAAAGTTAGTGAAAAGATGATGGAATACATGGTTTTGACCATGATAATGAGTAAGTGGTAGCTTATGGGGTGGGAGGATTAGGAGGGCTTACTAAATTTAGGGGGATGGCTAAGCGTGTGGGAGGAGGAGTTATTAATCTGAGGACAGCCGTGAATGGAAGGGAGGAGGGTGGGATGGGCTAGATATCTCTATAAATTTAGAGGTAGTGGGGGCGAGTGGGATATGGGGGCAGGGTGGGGCGCGGAGCAAGCCCGAGCGAAGCGAGGGCGAAGCGGAGTGGGGAATACACCTGCCTGGAGGTTGCAGGGCCTTAGAGGCAGCTGGATGCAAGTATAGGCTTCAAGTGTAGAATAGGACCTTCCTATTTCAAGAACCTGGAGTTTTGGCAGTGTAAGGTTAAGTATACAGTAATTCTGAAAGGTACTGTTGGGTTTCCTGCCTACAGAACGCTATCCTAGCTAGGTATACTTAAAATATGGGTATTGCTTTTACCCTAAGAGTCTTTTTCAGTTAAAGCAGATGCAGAGTTTTGGATTGTGAATTCACTTTTTGCTGTGAATAATCTGCCTGACTTACAATCTGATTCTCTGAAGTCTTTCAAAGGGGAGAGATGCGATGCTGGTGCTTGTGTTTAGCATTGCTCCTATGAATTCCAATTGTTGAGTTGGCTCTAGCTGAGATTTTTCATAGTTTATAGTGATTCCCAATGAGAAACAAGTTTGAAAAACATAGTCCCTCTTGCCTCTAAAAGTAGATGCCTGGTGGAAGCTGTGAGGAGTCAGTCATCTTGGTATGGAAACACACGGAATCCTAGAAGTCTGAAATGAGCTGCTACCACTGCCATGCATTTGGTGAACACCCTGGGGGGCTGTGATGAGACCAAAGGGCAGGGCCAAGAACTGATAACGACTGGCTCCCAGCCAGAAGCATAGGAATCTTCTGGATTGTTTGTCCATTTTTATATGGTAGTATGCATCCTTAAGATCTATTGGGCACATCCAATCATGTTTTTCCAAAAACGGAAATATAGACTGAACCGTGACCATCCGGAATTTGGTTTGTTGAACTGATTTGTTCAACTGACTGAGAACCAGAATCTGTCTCCAGTCCCCTATTTTCTTTGGCACTAAAAAGAATATTGAGTAGACTCAGGATCCGATCTGGTCTGGTGGGACTGCTTGGATGACACTTTTTGTTGAGCAGTTTTTGAACTTCTAAGACTGCTGCATCCCTGTGACTGGGTGGGACATCTGGGATTCTCTTCAATTTTTTGGGTTTGTCTGAGAAAGGGATATTGTATCCATTGGTGATGATCCTCTGCACCCAATTGTCCACTGTTATCTTGAGCCAGGCAAGTAGGTGCAGGGATAATCATCCCCTGACTGCCTCCAGAGGATGGCAATTGGGCCTCCTTTTAGGAGTGCTGATAAGAGTTACCAGGGAAAGAGTCCCTGGAACCCTGATTTTGTGGGCCAGCTCTACCTCATGTATGGTGTCTTCCACTGTTACTGTACCCTCTGCCCAGGGGGAAGTTGCTGCCATGTGAGTCTTTTAAAGTCTCTTGGGACTTTTTGAACCATAGCTTTCCACTTTTCTGGTTCCTACAGTAAGACCACTGAAGAGTGGAAAAGCATATGCCCACAGCAGAAACGGTCTTTCCATCCTTCTCACATCTGGCCAAGGTGTCTTTAGCTTTAGGGCCAAAAAGGGATGTTCTATCAAATGGAGCATTGATTAAAGAAGACTTAAATGGCTCCACAAATTCACATAAGCGCATCCAGGCATGTCTCCTAATAGCTACATCCGAACCTGCTACCCTCGTCATCCCTTTGGCTGCATGCACAATCAGCCTAATGGACGAATTGCAAACAGAATCTAGGGATGCCAGCTGAGAAGTCACCTTTTCTTTAACCCCTTCAGCTACTGCTCTCGACAGAGTATCTGATAGTTCCTTTATCAGGTCTTGCTGAAGTTTCATGAAATGTGCCATATAATTCAAGGACCTTAATACAAAGGTCGATGAAGCATATACACACTTCCTGAATCTATCCATCATCCTAGACTCTTTATTAAGAGGAGGGATAGCAGGACTTTCATCAGCAAGTTCCTTTTTAGTGGCTGCCACTACCACCATGGCATCTACTTGTATTCCTTTCATTCAATCCTGCTAATCCTGGGGAGCTGACAAAATATGGTCTGGTCTCTTTGGGATTGGCTTGATAGAATCGGGTATCTTCCAAGCCCAGTGTGCAATCAATTTGATCAGATCATCAGCGGGAGGAGAGATCCAGGAGGTACAGGGTTAGGCACAGAAAGCCTCTAGGTATACCAATTCCTCTGAGGAAGGCTGAAGGAAAGTCCAGCCACCCCTCTGTTTCAGGATCTCAAGAATGTCTCTGAAGAAGACATCTGGGGGTGAACTTGGGAAACCTTCCCTTTCATCAAAATTGGTATCTTAAGTAAAAGACTCTTCAGGGGAGTATAAATTGTTCCTCTTGCACTTCCTCTTCAGGGGTACCTTTTTGGAGGGATGGGCTGGAGAGGTATCTGAAGAGGACAAGACCACAACGGCTGGATCCTGAGGCTGCAGTGCCCACTGTCCCAGGGTAGAGGCTGTAGGAAGTTCAGGGCAAGGGGAAGGGCAGGGCTGTTGGTCCAATGAAGGTAGTGTTGACTGAATGCCCTCAGTAGACAATGCCCTCTCCATAGCTTGGAAGGCAGCCACTTCCACACACAGGAATGGGAGCCCGAAACCGAAATAGACTCCTTCAGAACCATGGTCTCATCCTGCACCAAGAAGGCTGCCTCCAAATCCCAGCCAGTGTCGAGCTAATGTGTGCCCACTCCCCAGGGGCATAGATGGCTCCGACAACACCAGAGTGGAACTATGTCCCCCAGATTTGGCAATGAAGCTGTGATCCTGGGAGGTCTCTGGTTCTAATAGAACTGAAGAGCCCAAGGCTGTTCTCTGCAGTGGAGAAATAACTTTGACCGGCACCGAGACAGTCAAAACCGGGACTATCAGCACCAGGAACCCTGAAGGCTCAGTTGGCATCAGAGGAGGAACAATCACTGGAGTCGAGATAGATAAGGTTCCAGAGCTAGAAAGGCTAGGAACCACAGACATGGACAATCCCCTTGCCACCAAGAGCTGATCTTCCAGCCTCAAAATATCAGATTCCCTGAGGCACTTGGTGGAATGGACCAAAGAGATCGACGAGGATCTGGATTTCTCCAAGAAGGGACTTGGAGGTCGGTCTATAAATGGGTCCAGTGAGGGACAATACCTAGTACAAGGCCTATCTTTAAAGAAAAATAAGTCATGTACCTACCATAACGTTCCATGTTAGCTGTCCTTCATCTCGCCTTCCTTCTTGCTGTTTGGGTTCAGAGCCGATCCTCGGCTCTGACTCAGCCTACTTCTATAGCTTGAGAGCTGTTTACTGGCTTGAGGCTAGCTCTTATCCCAGAATGCCCAGCGTCAGCTACCCAGATCTCGTTTGTGATAGCGCACACTAGACATAAAGTAACCAGTAACGTAAAAACTGATTTACCAAAATAAAAAATCAGAGTAAACTGTCAAAACTTTACTTGGCATGTGAACCAAGAAAAAGGAAATCAGCCAGTGAAACCATAGTGAACTCCTTTCAATCCTCCAGGAATGGGGAAGGAGGGGGATGCAAGAAGGAAGGTGAGATGAAGAACAACTAACGTGGAACATTAGGGTAGGTACATAACTTCTTTATGTTAAGTTGTCCCATCTTGCCTTCATTCTTGCTGTTTGGGACAGTGTCCCTAGCACCTAAAGACCTGGGGTGGCTCATTGGAACAGACTCTTCAGAACAGTGGAACCAAAGGAATCCCTGCTCCGGGAGACCACATCCACTTTGTAATGAGAGATAAAGGTATGAGGGTTTACCAAAGTGGCAGCTGCACAGACTGAGTCTGTGGACAGTTTAGACTGAAAGGCTACAGAAGTGGCTAATGCTCTAGTAGAATGAACTCTTGGTTTTGCTGGTAGATCTTTATGCCTTAAATGATAAATAAAGGCAATGGTGTCAGATAACCATTTGGATAAGGTCACCTTAGAAGCTGGAAGGCCTTGCTTATTGTGAGCATAGGAGAGAAATAACTGGTCTGACTTTCTTAGCTCTTTAGTCCTATGGCGGTAAAAACATAATTGTCTATGCACATCCAGTTGGTGAAGACTGTATTCTGCCTTGTTGCTATGACTGGGAAATAAGATGGGGAGATCAATGGATTGATTTAAATTGTTTTCTGAACAGACTTTTGGCATGATGGATGGGTTGGTTCTTAGAGAAACTCTATCTTTGTGAAACACCATATATGGAGGATGAACACAGAGTGCTTGGAGTTCTGAAACACATCCAGCTGAGGTAATAGCAACCAGAAAAAGTGTTTTCCAAGAAAGAAATTTTAAGGGACATGATGCTGCTGGTTCAAAGGGAGGCAGAATTAAAGAAGTCAAAACTAAACTGAGGTCCCAAGGAGGAGGTGGATCTTTCACTGGGGGTCTAAGAAGAGATGTTCTTCTCATGAAGGCTTTGCAGAGCTTATAAGACATTATGCTAGAATTAAGAATTCCAATATGAAAATTAGATATGGCAGCCAGTTGTACCCTGATGGTAGCAGCAGCAGCACCCGACTGAAAAAGCTCTGCTAGAAATTCTAGAATTTGATGGACTGGGGCTGAAAAGGGTTCTAAGTTTCTAGCTTCTGCCCAGTATGAAAATCTTTTTCATTTGCTAGCATAAGTCTTTCTCGTAGTTGACTTATGAAAGGAAACAATAATATCACAAACTGCTGGGGAGATACTTGGGAGCCTGGCTAAGGTAAGAAGTGGAGTAACCAAGCTGTGAGCTTGAGAGTCTGAAGGGATTGGTGAAACCCGCCTGACTGATGAATCAAAAGATCTGGCACCGGGTCCAGAATCCAAGGCTGGTCTAGGAGGTGGAGGTGCAGGAACGGAAACCATATCTGTTGAGGCCAATAGGGGGCAATGAGAATCATTTTGCAACCCAATGATTTTGCTTTCTGCATGAGTCTTGGAATTAGGGGAAATGCATAAAGGAGTCCCTGAGGCCAATCATGGACTAGAGCATCTCTGGGTGTTTGACCTGGAGGAGGAAGCAGGGAGAAGTAGCTGCTGCATTTGTTGTTGAGGGGAGTGGCATATAGACTACAGCAAGGCTGGCCCCATTTGCGGAAGATAAGATCCACAACTTCCTGATTCAGAGACCACTCGTGAGGCATGAGGATAGCCCTGCTGAGCCTGTCCACGATAACATTGGATTTCCCAGGGATGTGCGTTGCTGTCAGAAAATGTTGGGGGGAAATCACCCATTGCCATAGTCTGAGGACTTCTAGACACAAGGGGTAGGACCTGGTCACACCCTGCTTGTTGATGTACCACACAACTGACATGTTGTCTGTTTGGATCGCAATAGTCCTTGAAGGAAGAGAGTCTTGAAGAGCATGCAATGCTAGGAGCACCGTTCTCATTTCTAGGACATTGATATGCAGATGGTACTCGTAAGACTGCACGTGCCTTGGACTGTTCTGCCTAGATAATGCCCCCCACCCTATCAGGGAGGCATCCGTGGTCACTGTGGCTACCAGAGGGGGTTGTATGAAAGGTCTGTCCCGAGACACCAGTAGGGAGACCATCCACCAAAAAGGGTGTCTTTTGCATGTTTCTGTAATCAGGATCATATGAGACATGGGTAGTTCCTGGAAGGACCACTGCATGAAAAGAAGCCACTTAATGATTCTCATGTGGTAACACGCTAATGGAACAAGAAGAATGGCAGCTGCCATGGAGCCTAGAGCTTGCAGGACATGTCTGACATGAATCTTTCTGCTCTGCATTAGAAGAGACACTTGTTGGCGAATAGTGAAAACTCTTTCCTGAGGTAACCTTGCAAACATGTGTTTTGTGTTTAATTCTGCTCCTATATATGTAACAGACTGACAGGGCAACAAGGCAGATTTTTCGAAACTTACTGTAATGCCCAATTGGGGCAGGTTGATATTGTATAATCCCCTGCCACTAAGAGTTGATGCCTGGTGGTAGCAGTGAGGAGCCAGTCATCTAGATAGGGAAACACCTGGAATCCTTGACGTCTCAGGTGAGCCATGACTACTGCCATACCTTTGGTGAACACTCTGGGCGCTGTGGTGAGACCAAAGGGCAGAGCTTTGAACTGGTAATGACTGGCCCTTACCTGGAAGCGAAGAAATCTCCTGAAGCATCTGCCCATTTTGATATGGTAGTATGCATCCTGAAGATCTGTAGAGCACATCCAATTGTCCTGACTCAGAAAGGGGAGAATGGACTGCAGTGTTACCGTCTGGAACTTTTATTTTTGTACAGATCAGTTCAATCTGCTGAGATCCAGTATTGGTCTCCAGTCCCCTGTCTTTTTGGTACTAAAAGAATCTTGAGTAAGTTCCAGATCCTAGTTGGTCTGCGGGGACTTCCTGAATGGCTCTTTTTTCTAGCAGTTTTGAGACTTGTATGACTGCTTGATCCCTTAGATTGGGTGGGACATCTGGGCTGGACTTTTTTGACTCTAGAGGGGGTTGATAGAAGGGAATTTTGTGACCTCCAGATATAATAGATAGTACCCATCTGTCTCTTGTTATATTTTGCCAGGCTTTTGGGTACAGCGAAAGTCTTCCCCCAACTGCCTCCAGAGGTGAGCAGTCGGGTAACCCATCAGGGATGCTGGAAGGGTTTGGCAGAGAAAGTTTCTCTGTCACCCTGATTTTGCTGTCCCCCTCTGCCATGAGGGTGGCGTCTGCCATTGTTGTTGTTTCCACCTCTGTCCCTGGGGGAAAGATCACCATGTGTGTCAGGTAAGGGTCCCTGGGATTTTCAAAACCACATCTTTCCACCCATCTGACCTTTGGGATAAGGTCTGTTAGGAGTGGAAAAACAGACTCCCATGGCACAGAGAGTCTTGCCTTCCTGTTCACACATGGTAAGCATGTCTTTCACCTGAGGCCCAAATAGTGAGGAGCCATCAAAGGAAGTATTTGTGAAGGATGCTCGAAACGGTTCCACAAATTGACACAGCCTCAGCCAAGCATGTCTCCTGAGAGCCACTCCTGTACCTGCGGCTCTGCTCGCTCCATTGGCTGCATAGGAAATAAACCTCATGGAGGAGTTGACTACTGAATTAAGAGTCACAAGCTGGGAAGCTATTTTGCCTGATGCTCCCTCAGCTGTATGATCTTGTAGGGTATCTCCAAGCTCTTTTAGGAGATCCCTTTGAAGTTGCGTAAAATGAGAGAGATAATTCAGGGACCTCATGGAGAAGGTCACTGAGGAAAATATTCGCTTCCCATATCTGTCCATCATCCTAGACTCTTTGTTTGGTGGATGGACAGACGAAGAAGTTTCTGCTAACTCTTTCTCGATGGCTGCTTCTACCACCATGGCATCAACTGGCACACCTTTAGTGAGAAATTGTTTGTTCTGGGGAGTTGTTATTAATTTATTTGGTCTCCTCAGAGTAGGTTCCACAGAATCCAGAGATGGCCAAGCCTTTCGAGCCACTACACACATGAGTGGATCGAAAGGTGGAGACACTCAGGAGGTGGAGGGTCGGGAACCAAATGCCTCCAGGTATACAGACTTGTCCTTAGTAGGGGCTAGGAAAGACCAGCCACCCCTCTGCCTAAGCATTTCAAGGATGTCCGAAAAGGAAACATCTTCTGACAGGGACCTGGGGGACCCTTCTGATTCATCCAGGTCTGTATCTGAGGTGACAGACTCAGGGGAGTCTAGGTGCTTCCTCTTGCACTTCTTCTTCTTCCGGGGAGGCTGCTCTGAGTGATCAGGGGAGGCCTCGGAAGAAGAGGGATCACCCAATGGGGTGGCCTGGGGCATAAGTTCCCTATGCTTCTGGGCCAGAGGAGGAGCAGAGGTTGGCACAGGCACCACGAGGGATGGAGCTGATGGGGCTGATAGTAGGGCTGTTTCAGGGGACAGCACACTCCACATGACATCGAAGACATCCCAACCCTGAAGCAAAGAAAGCTCCGGCTCCGAAGAGATGGGAGTCCTTCTCCGCGTCGAGGGTGATGGCTCAGAGGTTGATGTGGGAGCTGAGCTCACCTGCGCCGAAGCTCCGAGAGGGAGAGTGGGGTCGGACAAGGGTCCAATGCCAGTCACCCCTCGGAGCCGACAAGAGAGCCTCAGCGCCCAGATCCCTCGATGGACAGAACAATCAAAGTGATCAGAGCCGACGTCGGAACCGAAGAGGAGGTGATCGGCACGGTCAATTCTACTATCAGTGTGTCCATGGACTCTGACTCTGAACTAAGTGCAGTCGGGGGAGGAATGGAGATAGAGGCGGATGGAGCCGCAACCTGCTGAGGTGGGCTGGAAAGTAATTTTGCAAGGGCCGGTGAATAAAGCAGCCTGCTGACTACTCTCTCCACGTCCTGATCTGATAACCTAGAGGATCGAGAGGAGTGGGATGAAGAGCGATGACTGCCTTCACTTCCTAGTAAGGGTGACTGTGGCACCGAGCGGATTGGCTCCAATGAAGGAGACCTTGCTCACTTGTGGCTCCGAGATGGCTCCGAAGTAGGAGTTGGAGCCTAGGGAGGAGTTGTCTTGTCGATGCTAGTCGGCACCAACAAACTTCGTTGTTCAAACCCAAGGGTCGGTTCCAAAGATGGAGCCGACAGCTTGACAGACTAAGAGGATTTCACTGGCTGAGAACCTTTAGCCGGGGAATCCTGTGGTTTCAATAATCCTCAAAGGATTAATTTGTTTTTGTGCTCTTTTAGGACCCTTGGATTAAATGCATGACAGACAGAGTAGGAGCACTGCAGGTGCACAGCACCTAAACAATAAACACAGCTAGTGTGCCCATCTGTCAGAGACATTTTCTGACAGCATGAGTCACACTTTTTGAAGCCGGAAACTTTGGCCTCTTTAGACATCTTTCAACAACTAAACTAAAGAAGCACAGTCTTTTAAGAAAAAAGGAGAGCCTCTAACTTAAATGGCTGTCCTCGGGGGGGGGGGGGGGCTCTCTAATTTAAACAAGTTCAGGGGAAACAGAAAGGCCTGGAGTATGAAGTGACAGCCAACAAAGCACAACACACAAGAAAAGGTGATAAGGGGATACAAAGAAATATGTAGATAAAAACTTGTTAAAATCTGAAGAATAAACAACAACTATAATAATAGAAAAAACTATACTAAGCCTGAGGCAGTAACAAAGCAACCTCACAGCTGAAGCGGCAAACAAGATCTGGGTAGCTGACGCTGGGCATTCTGGGATAAGGGTTAGCCTTGAGCCAGCAAACAGCTCTCGAGCTATAAAAGTAGGCCGAGTCAGAGCCGAAGATTGGCTCCGAACCCAAACAGCAAGAATGGAGATGAGATGGGACAACTTAACAAATTCTTTCAGTTCCAGCGATGTCCACTCCGAAATAGTAGTAGAAGTAGTAGTTAGCACCAAAGCTGTCAGTGCAGAGATAGTCACAAACAGCACTAAAAGTGAATTCTTTCCCCCAACTAGTTCCATAGAAAACTGTGGGAACCAGGGATGTTTCAGGCATTTTAGATAATGGTGCTGAAGATACTGTCGGCACTGAGCTGCGCCTCTTCTTTGAATGTTTAGATGAAGAAGGAGAGCTAACATCCATTTTAGACTTTGGAGAAACAGATATAGCCTCGTCGAAAGCAGTTTTAATAAGACCTTTTAGAATAAGCTTATTTTTTTCTCAATAAGGGCCCAGTGACTGAAGCAATGACCTATGGCACAGTCTTCCTGAAGGTGCACTGGGCCCAAACAATACACACATAAGAAATGTCTGTCTGAATTAGGTAGCTTACACTCACACTTCTGGCATATTTTGAAGCCAGAAGTTCCCTTGTTTTCTTGTTTTTCTCAGCCATTTCCAACCACACACAAACAAGAAGGGGAGGCAGAAAGAAAGTTAAGAAGACAGACATAGTCGAAGATTTTGAATTTTTTTTTTTTTTTTTTTAGGAAAGTCGTACCAGTAATGGTAAGAAGGATTACTTAATGGTAAAGGAAATTACCAACGATGGTACAAACAATTACCTTAATGGTAAGAGAGGGGAAATAATACCAACAATGGTATGTAGAAGAATAAGAAGTAATGTACCTACCATAACGTTCCATGTTAGTTGTCTTCTTCTTGCCTTCTTTCTTGCTGGATGGGTTCGGAGCCGATCCTTGGCTCCGACTCGGCAATCTACTAAAGCTCGAGAGCTATTTACTGGCTTGAGGCCCTTCCTATATCCCACAATGCTAGGCGTCAGATCCCCAGATCTTGTTTGGCAGAGCTAACACCAAGGAAAGATTCAAGGACATCTGTCCAACCACAAGGAAAAACTATAGTACAAGGACATAGGAGGACACAATGTACATCAGAGTTGTCCAGAGGAAGAAGGCCTCAAAAGGGGACTCTTCTCTGTCTGTCCAGGCTAGGGGGAAGGAGGGTGGGATGCAAGAAAGAAGGCAAGAAGAAGACAACTAATATGGAATGTTATGGTAGGTACATAACTTCTTAATGTTAAGTTGTCTATCTCGCCTTCATTCTTGCTGGATGGGACAGTGTCCCTAGCACCTTAGTCCTAGGTGGCTCATCGGAACAGACTATTGAGCACAGTGGAACCAAACTCAGCTCTATTCCTAGAGGCCACATCCAACTTATAATGCGAAATGAAAGTATGAGGAGTGGCCCAAGTGGCTGTGGCACAAGATTCCATTGGTAGTCTTGCTTGAAATGCTACCGACGTAGCTAAAGCTCTGGTGGAATGACCTTTAGGTTTAGCAGAGAGTTCTTTATGTCTGAGCTGATAAATCAAGGTAATAATAGAGGACAACCACCTGGATAAGGTTACTTTGGAAACTGGCAGTCTTTGCTTGCCCTCGGCATAGGATAAGAAGAGTTGGTCTAATTTTCTTATTTGCTTAGTCCTGTCCAAGTAGAAACGTAATTGCCTATGAACATCCAAGCGGTGCAAATTTTGTTCAGCTTTGTTTGAATAGTTAGGAAAAAAGACAGGCAGATCAATAGTCTGATTCAGATTTGTTTCAGAAGGTATCTTGGGTAGAAACGAAGGATTAGGCCTAAGTGAAACTCTGTCCTTATGAAACACAAGATAAGGAGGATGAATACAGAGGGCTTGAAGTTCCGAAACTCTCCTAGCTGATGTGATGGCTACCAAAAAGAGAGTCTTCCAGGAGAGCCATTTTAAGGAACAGGAAGCCGTGGGTTCAAAGGGGGGGGGAGAATCAAGGAAGCCAATATCAAGTTCAAGTCCCACGGAAGCGGGGGATCTCTGACCGGGGGCCTAAGCAACAAAGTTCCTTTGAGAAAGACCTTGCAAAGTTTGTGGTGCATGATGTTGGTTTCTGACAGGCCAGCAGGGAAATTTGCAATAGCAGCTAATTGAACCCTAATGGTGGCAGAGGAGGAACCAGCTTGAAAGAGCTCTGCTAAAAAATCTAAAACATGATGGACAGGGGCTGTAAAGGGGTCAATATTCCTAGCCTCTGCCCAGAAAGAGAAATGTTTCCACTTACTAGCATAAGTCTTCCTGGTAGCAGATTTGTGTGAAGAAAGTATGATTTCACGCACCGGCTGAGAAATTAGCGGAAGCCTGGCTAAGGTTGGAAGTGGAGCAACCAAGCTGTGAGGTTGAGAGATTGAAGGGATTGGTGCAGCCCGCCTGACTGATGGACCAAGAGGTCTGGCACTGGGTCCAGATTCCACGGCTGATCCAGCAGGTGACGATGCAGGAACAGGAACCAAATTTGTCGGGGCCAGTAAGGGGCAATGAGGATCATCCTGGATCTCAATGCGGTTGCTTTCTGAATTAGCTTGGGAATAAGGGGAAAAGGCGGGAATGAATACAGAAGACCCCGGGGCCAATCGTGAACTAGAGCGTCTCTGGGGGAGTGCCCGGGAAGGGGGAAGAGAGTGAAGAAGGCGTCGCACTTGCTGTTGAGAGGAGTTGCAAAAAGGTCGCAGCAAGGTTGACCCCATCTGCGGAAGATTTTGCCCGCTACTGACTGATTGAGAGACCACTTGTGAGGCATGAGAATAGCTCTTCTTAGCCTGTCCGCTATGACGTTGGACCTCCCGGGGATGTGCGTTGCTATCAGAAACCGTTGAGAGGAGATCGCCCACTGACAGAGTCTGAGTGCTTCTCGACATAAAGGATAGGACTTGGTTCCACCCTGCTTGTTGATGTACCATAATACAGACATATTGTCTGTCTGAATTGCAATAGTCCCGGTGGGCAGAGAGTCCTGAAGATCTTGCAACGCCAAAAGCACCGCTCTCATTTCCAAGACATTTATGTGCAGATGGTACTCTAGAGGTTGCCAGGTGCCCTGGACAGTCCTGCCCTGAAAATGCCCCCTCCACCCGATCAGGGAGGCATCCGTGGTCACTGTGGCAACAGGAGGAGGAACACATGGTTTGCCCTGGAGTATTAGAGGGGAGACCATCCACCAAGCCAGGTGGTCTTTGCATGATTGAGTGATTATTATCTTGTGAGACATTGGGAGCTGTTGAAAGGACCATTGAGTAAAAAGCATCCACTGAAGAAGCCGCATGTGAAAATGAGCCGGTGGAACTAGTATGATTGCTGCTGCCATGAGGCCCAAAGTCTTTAATACAAATCTGGCCTGAATCCTGTTGCAATGTAGTAAGACCTGCACGTATCGGCGGATGTCTGACACTCTGTTGAGAGGAAGTCTTGCAGAGAGGTCTTTTGTATTTAAGCTTGCGCCTATAAAGACTATAGACTGACAAAGCGACAATGCAGACTTTTCGAAATTTATTGATATACCTAGCTTGGAGTAAGTTTGGATGGTATAATCCCTGGCTCATAGTAGCTGATGCCTGGTGGAAGCAGTGAGGAGCCAGTCGTCAAGATATGGAAACACCTGGAATCCTTGCCATCTCAGGTGAGCCGTAACCACTGCCATACATTTGGTGAACACCCTGGGGGCTGTGGTGAGACCAAAGGGCAGGGCTCTGAATTGATAGTGACTGGCTCCTAGCCAGAAGCGGAGAAACCTTCTGGAGCGCCTGTTCATTTTGATATGGTAGTACGCATCCTGAAGGTCTATGGAGCACATCCAATTGTCCTGACCCAAAAAGGGTAGAATGGACTGAAGCGTGACCATCCGGAACTTTGTTCTTTGAACAGACTTGTTTAGCCTGCTGAGATCCAAAATGGGTCTCCAGTCCCCTGTCTTTTTTGGCACCAAAAAGAACTTGGAGTAATTCCGGATCCTTGCTGGTCTGCTGGGACTGGCTGCATGGCCCATTTTTCTAGCAGTTTTGAAATTTCTAGCACTGCTTGTTCCCTTAGACCGGGTGAAACATCTGGAAGGGACTTGGTTGTTTGTACCGGGGTGTGGACAAAGGGGATCTTGTAACCCTCGGATATGATAGACCATACCCATTTGTCTTGTGTGAGGAGTTGCCAGGCTTCTGGGTACAGTGACAATCTTCCCCCAACTGCCTCCGAAGGTGGACAGTCAGGCAGCCCCTCAGGGGTGCTGAAAGGGTTTGTCAGAGAAAGATTCTCTGCTACCCTGATTTTGCGGGCCCCCTCTGCCCCTCGGGCAGCATCTATTATTGTTCCCTCCCCTGCTGCTGGAGGGAAACTCACCACGTGTGTCAGGCACGACTCCCTGGGGTTTCTGAAACCACATTTTTCCACTCTTCTGACCCTTGGAGTATGGTCTAGAGGGAGTGGAGAAATGAACTCCCATGGCAGAGAGAGTCTTGCCTTCCTGCTCACACCTGGTAAGGGTATCTTTCACCTGTGGTCCAAACAGAGCCAAACCATTGAAGGGGGGTGTTGGTGAAGGATGTCTTAAAGGGGTCAGCAAAGTTACATAACCGCATCCAGGCATGTCTTCTCAAAGCCACGCCTGTACCTGTGGCCCTACTCGCCCTATCGGCTGCATAAGAAATGAGCCGCATGGAGAAGTTGACAGTACAATTAAGGGTCGCCAGCTGGGAGTTAATCTTATCTTGAGCCACAGCAGCTGATGGATCCTGAAGGGTATCACCCAGTTCCTTGAGAAGATCCCTTTGGAGACGGGTGAAATGGCACAGATAATTCAGCAACCGCATAGAAAAAGTCGCTGAGGAAAACATCTGCTTCCTGTATCTGCCCATTGTCCTAGATTCTTTATTAGGTGGATGGACAGGCACCAAAGGGTCAGCCAGCTCCTTCTTTGTGGCTGCTGCAACCACCATGGCATCAACAGGGACATCCTTTGTCAAGAATTGCTTGTTGGGTGGGGCTGTAATAAATTTAGTGGGCCTACGGGGAGTTGGGTCCACTGTGTCTGGGGCTAACTACGCCTTTCGAGCCACTACTTCCATTAGCGGGTCGAAAGGTGGAGACACCCAGGAGGTGGAAGGGCGAGAACTAAACGCGTCCAGGTAGACCGACTCGTCCTCCGAAGGGTTAAGGGCAGTCCAGTTCCCCCTCTGCTTAAGGATCTCTAGGATGTCTGAAAAGGAGATATCCTCAGAGGGGGATCTTGGGGACCCTTCCAAATCCTCCAAGTCGGTATCAGACGTGACTGACTCGGGGGAGTCGACATGTTTCCTCTTACATTTTCTCTTCCGTGGGGGCTCCTCCGAAGGATCGGGGGAGGCCTCGGAAGTGGAAGATACGCCCAATGGGGTGACCTGGAGTGTTTGCTCTCCACGCTTGAGGTCAGGAGGATGGACAGAGACCGATGCAGGCACCATGGGGGGAGGAGCCGAAGGGACTGATCAAGGGGCCAACTCAGGAGTCAGTACACTCCTCATGACCTCGAAGGTGCCCCTGTCAGGCAGAGCAGAAGGTCCCCACTCCGAAGAGAGGAGAACCCCTGCCGGCTCCGAGACCGATGTCGGGGCCGAGCTCACCTGCGTCGAGGCTCCGAGAGGGAGAACGGGGTCGGACAAGGGTCTGATGCCACTCACCCCCATGGAGCCAACGAGGGAGTCTCGGCACCCAGATCCCTCCAAGGACGGAACCAAAGAAGAGATTGGAGCCGACGAAGGAGCCAAAAGGTGTGGCATCAGTTCCGACGTTACCAAGATTCAAGCCCCAACCAGCTCCGGCTCCGAACAGAAGGAGGGAGTCGGAGGAGGAACTGCAGAAGATATCGGGACAGCCACAGTCTGTTGAGATGGGCTGGTTAACATTTTGGCCAGGGCCTGCAATTTAAGGAGTCTACTGACCACGCTCTCTAAGTCATGATCGGATAGCCTGGAAGACCGAGATGAGTGGGACCTATGTTTTTCAGATTGGAGCAATTGTGACCTTGGAGCCAAACAAACCGATTCTAGGGAAGGGGACCTAGAACGTTTTTGGCTCAAAGACAGTTCTGACACTATGATTGGAGCTGACTGAGGTCCAGAGGTGTCGGCTCCAGCTGGAGCCGAAGAGGAGGCAGGCGCTCCACCAGGCGACGGCTTCGAACAGGGAGCCGACTGCTTGGCAGGCTTTGAGGATTTACCCGACGAAGGCTTGGTCGGGGATCCTTCTGACTTAAGTAAGCCTCTCAGGATGAGCTTGTTCCTATGCTCCTGCAGGACTCTCGGGCTGAAGGCATGACACACCGAGCAGGAGTCCTGCAGGTGTAGGGGACCCAAGCAATAAACGCAAGAAGTGTGACCGTCTGCCAGAGATATCTTCTGACAGCACAAGTCACACTTCTTAAAACCTGAGACTTTGGTATCCTTAGACATAGTGGATACCAAAGAAGAAAAGTCACTAGTGCTTAAACACATAGAAAAACACACACACTCGCACTAGTTAAACTAACAATATTAATAACTACACAGCTATATACTAATTCCATATATATATATATATATATATATATATATATATATATATATATATATATATATACAAGCCTACAAACTGTAGTAAAGTAGAAGAGCTAAACACTACCCTATTAACACAAGGAAAAGGAGGGAAGATTAGCCACTAATAAAAAAGGGGGGGGGGAGAAACTCTCTAACTAAAAACGAATTTCTGAGAGGGAATATTAGGGAGTAAACAGTGAATTAACTAACCGGAAAGCTATATATATAAGATAAGGTTGTAGAAAAAAAAACTAAAGGTAACTTTTATACTTAATATTAGAAGAAAAGATTAATACGACCTGGAGCCAAGTAAATTCCCAACCTTGAAGCGGCAAACGAAATCTGGGGATCTGACGCCTAGCATTGTGGGATATAAGGAGGGTCTCGAGCCAGTAAATAGCTCTTGAGCTTTAGTAGATTGCCGAGTCAGAGCCGAGGATCGGCTCCGAACCCATCCAGCAAGAATGAAGGTGAGATAGACAACTTAAAATTAAACACCACTAGTGTTATGGAATGAAAGCAAGAGAAGCTGGATATTATGAAGAATTAGAAGTTATGTACCTACCATAATGTTCCATGTTAGTTGTCTTCTTCTTGCCTTCTTTCTTGTTGGATGGGTTCAGAGCCGAGGCTCGGCCACTCTAAAAGCTCGAGAGCTAGTTCCACCGGCTCGAGGCTCCCCTATATCCCACAATGCTAGGCGGTAACTCCTCAGATCTCGTTTGTAAGCTAGGCCCAGCTAGGAAAATTCCATAATATGGAAGAAAAGGATAACCCACCTCTATAGGCTGACTGAAAGGTGTCCTAAACCTGACTGAGGAAATATATATATATAAATATATATACATATATAGAGGTGGTAGAAAAGATAAAGGTCACAAACAAACTCCTCTAGGTCTGTCCTTCTAGGCCTTACCCCAAAGGCCAGAAGGGGGGAAAGATGTGGTTCTGCAAACAATCTCAAGGAGCTTTGCCTGACGCACAGAGTTGGTTCCCCTCTAGAGGCAGAGGGGGGAACAATAATGGGAGAAGGAGTAGAAAAACGGACTCCCACGGCAGAGAGAGTCTTGCCTTCAGTCTTGCACCTAGTCAGGGTTTCCTTCACTTGGGGACCAAAGAGGGATGATCCATCAAACGGGGAGTTAGTAAAGGACGCCTTGAAAGGGTCCGCAAAATTACATAACCGCATCCAGGCGTGCCGACGTAAGGCCACACCTGTACCTGCCGCTCTACTCGCTCCATCCGTTGCATACAAAAGGAGGCGCATGGAGGTGTTAACTATTGAGTTGAGGGTAGCCAGCTGAGAGTTCATCCTATCCTGAAAACCCGCAGCTGTTGGATCCTTTAACATTTCACTCGCTTCCTTGATCAAATCTCTCTGGAGACGAGTGAAATGACACTGGTAGTTCAGCGAGCGCATAGAAAAGGTCACTGACGAGAACATCCACTTCCCGTACCTGTCCATAGTCCTAGACTCCTTGTTAGGAGGATGGACAGGCACTGAAGGATCAGCTAGCTCCTTCTTGGTGGCTGCAGCCACCACCATAGCATCCACAGAGACGCCTTTGGTCAAAAATTCTTTGTCCTTGGGGGCAGTGATAAACTTTGAAGGTCTCCTGGGGGTGGGGTCCACAGAGTCAGGAGCCGTCCAGGCCTTCTTTGCCACCACCTGCATAAGGGGGTCAAAAGGAGGGGACACCCAGGAGGTGGAAGTGCGAGAGCCAAATGCCTCAAGATACACCGATTCATCCTCTGAAGGGTTGAGGGCTGGCCAATTCCCCCTCTGTTTTAAGATCTCGAGGATGTCTGCAAAAGAGACATCTTCAGAGGGGGAATGAGGGGAACCTTCAGAATCCTCTAAATCAGTGTCAGAGGTGACAGACTCAGCGGAGTTGATGTGCTTCCTCTTGCACTGCCTCTTCCTAAGAGGCTCTCCTACTGGGTCAGGAGAGGCCTCGGAAGGGGAGGAGATCCCCACTGGGGATACTTGAGGAGCTGGCTCTCTGCGATCCGGGATGAGGGAGTGAGCAGAAATCACCGGAGGCACCATGGAGGGAGGGGCAGATGGAGCCGACTGTGGGGTTGAACCAGGTTCTAACACACTCCTCATGACCTCGAAGGCACCCCTGTCAGGCAGAGCCAGAGGTCTCCGCTCCAAAAAGCTGAAAACCTCCCCCGGCACCGACAGTGATGGCTCCGAGGCCGATGTCGGAGCCGAACTCACCAGCGCCGAAGCACCGAGAGGGAGAGCAGGGTCGGACAAGGGTCCGATGCCACTCGCCCTCGAGCCGACGAGGAATCCGCCGAGATTCCTCCAAGGAAGAAATCGGAGCAGACGACGTTACCAAAGACAACGGTATCAGTTCCGACGCAGCCACAGTCTCGGGTCCGAGCCGCCCCGGCTCCGAACTCAAAGGAGTCAGAGGAGGAATATTCCCAGTGATGGGATTAGCCATCGACTGTTGAGTCGGGCTTTGAAGCATCTGGGCCAGTGCCTCGGACTTAAGAAGTCGACTCAGTACCCTCTGAAGGTCATGATCTGAAAGACTCGACGACCTAGAGGAGTGAGATCTATGGCTCCGTTCAGACAGCAATGGAGATGCTGGAGCCGAATGAACGAAGCCGATAGATGGTGACCGGGACCTTTTTCTGGAGGTCGGTTCCGACAATCTGATCGGAGCCGACTCACCGGTGTCTGCCTTGGCTCCGGCTGGAGCCGAAGAAATAGCAGGGACATGAGTTCGAGAATCATCAGCTCCGGCCGGAGCCGATGTTCGAACAGCCTTCGAAGCCCCAGAAGATGACTCAGATACTGGAGCCGATGGTCTGGTAGGCTTCGAGGGTTTCAAGACTGAGTCGGGGACCTCAGGCTTCAATAAGCCCCTTAGAATGAGCTTATTTTTACGCTCCAGCAGGACTCTAGGGCTGAAGCCATGGCAAACAGCACATGAGTCCTGCAGGTGCAAAGGTCCCAGGCAGTACACACAAGAAGTGTGACCGTCTGTCAGAGACATCTTCTGACAGCACGAGTCACACTTCTTAAAGCCTGAGACCTTTGAATCCTTAGACATGGTCTAAAGAAGAAAAAGTGTAACCACACAATCACACACACACACCGATTACACTTATTAGAAATTTAAATTAAATTACGAGTAACTTAAAAAATTAAATCCCTACAAACACAGTCACTCCAACTACTAGGAAGGGAGGGACTGGGCCTAAGGCCCAAGGGAAGAACTCTAGTGAGTTTCAGGAAAAAACGGGAAAGTTTTGACTGGTTATGGAAGGAAACTACCTACTTTATAAAACTATGAAGAAAACTAACTTAAAAGGGGAGTTTATCTAAGAAATTAACTAGTCTTTTTAAACTGACCTGACAAGCCGGTTGAAACATACCTCGATCGCTATAGCGGCAAACGAGATCTGAGGAGTTACCGCCTAGCATTGTGGGATATAGAGGAGCCTTGAGCCAGTGGAACTAGCTCTCGAGCTTTTAGAGTGGCCGAGGCTCGGCTCCGAACCCATCCAGCAAGAATGAAGGCGAGATAGACAACTTAACATGAAAGAAGTTCACTAAAGAGGTGATTAAAAGAAATTTTACTTACAACCAAGTAGAAATAGCTTGCTCGAGAGCTGTTTAGACAGACCTGTCTGGCATTGAAAGCAGCAAATGAGATCTGAGGTAATCCTGTGAGGAGCATTATGGGTAAAGCTTAAAGAAATTTGGGGGGGGCACAAACAGGAATAACGTCTGAGTCCATTCTGAGATATGGAACCGAACCCACAGTCAAGTGAAGAATGACAAAATCAGATCATCATGTTACAGGTGGTAATAGATCTATTTTCAACATATGCATGCTAATACATGGTTTTGAGTCCCAACCTTTTCAATTCTGATAATAACTTATCCAATAATACCTTCTCCATTATTTTTCCACAACATGAAATTAGACTTGAGTGTCTATATGACTTTGGGTTTGTCCTGCTCCCATTTCCCTTAAACACAGGTTTAATAAATGTGTCTCTCCAATCTTGAGGAATCTCCCCATATTTATATGACCTAGTAAGTAATAGATATAACAGTACTGTAAGTTCTTGATGAAGTGTTTGCAGGTCATTATGACTTATTCTGTCTCCTCCCAGTGCTTCGTTTGAATCCAGTTTGCAAAGTTCTTTTTTCAGTACAATCTATCTTGATTCCATTATATGAGGTTAAATGGATATCACTAGAACAACTTATCACCCTTTTGTGGAGCCAAACTGTTTTGCATAAGATTTTGTAAATATATCTACAGTCTGTTGTATCTGAAAGTAAATTTTAGACTCTATACATAGTTTATCAATTTGTATGTCTTTACTCCTTCAACATCTTATGTATCTATAAAATGGTTTCCTATTATGCTCAATATCTTTATATAAATTTTCTTCAAAATTTTTCTTGATATTGTCTCAAATTATGCTTAATTTGTTTGTCCAGCTTGTTTATTTCAGTTTTCAATGTTGCAGTTCGACTTTTTTACCCATTTAATACATTTTTTTGTCTGTCACCTTAATCAGGTATGTTGTTCTTATAGGAATATATCTCCTGATGTTATATGCCTAGATCCTGATGTTAAACACTTTTTCATTTTTTACAAACAATTTCTCTTTCAAAGCTTTCCATATTCCTTCTGCAGTTTTTCCACTGAACCATTCACTCCAGCAGTTTTATACAGTGACTGTTTTGCTTCCATATAGTCTGAAATTAATCTACTGTGCATTGGTTTAGATTTCAGTCTGGCAGAATTATCTAGCAACAAATTAACCTTTATAACCCTATGATCACGGCACATCAATGGTGGTAAAATTTAACATGAAATGACAGTAATTCCTTTAGGAGCAAAAACAATGTCTAGTATATTCCTTGCCCTGGTAGTTATTTTACAGTCTTAAGCAATTGCTGTTCAAGAACATACATTGTGAATAATTTCCTTACGAATGTTGTTAAATCAATATTATTCCAGTCTGTTTCTGGTAAATTTAAGTCCCCAGACACTATTACTCTTCCCTCCTATGTTTCATGCAAGAAATGTGTGAATTCCTCTAGGTCATCAGCGCTTGACTTTGGTGGTCTATTCACAATTGTTATATGTTCGAGGGTTGTCTTTATTCTTACAGTTACACAATCTACAGTATTGGTGTTGTCATTGAACACATAATAATCACAGGTCTCATAATTAGAAGTTATGTACCTACCATAACGTTCCATGTTAGTTGTCTTCTTCTTGCCTTCTTTCTTGCTGGATGGGTTCGGAGCTGAACCTCGGCTCCGACTCGGCCACTCTAAAAGCTCGAGAGCTAGTTCCACCGGCTCGAGGCTCCCCTATATCCCACAATGCTAGGCGGTAACTCCTCAGATCTCGTTTGTAAGCTAGGCCCAGCTAGAAAAATTCCATTATATGGAAAAGGATAAAAAGGTCACAAAACAAACTCCTCTAGGTCTGTCCAGGCTAGGGGGAAGGAGGGAGGGACGCAAGAAAGAAGGCGAGAAGAAGACAACTAACATGGAACGTTATGGTAGGTACATAACTTCTAAATGTTAAGTTGTCTATCTCGCCTTCATTCTTGCTGAATGGGACCTCGTCCCTAGCACCTTGTCCCGGGTGGCCTATCGGAACAGACTCTTGAGTACAGTGGAACCAAAGTTGGCTCGGTCCCTAGAGGCTAAGTCCAACTTATAATGAGAAATGAAGGTATGGGGAGAAGCCCAAGTAGCTGCAGCACAAATCGAATCAATAGGCAGTCTGTCTTGGAAAGCTATAGATGTAGCTAAAGCTCTAGTTGAATGAGCCCTGGATTTGGTTGGCAACTGTTGATGTCTGATCTCATACACAAAGGTAATCAATGAAGTAAGCCATCTAGAAAGAGATACCTTAGAAACTGGAAGGCCCATTCTACCTTCTGCATAGGAAACAAATAGTTGATCAGACTTCCTGAATTGTTTAGTCCTGTCTAAATAGTACCTAAGTTGACGATGAACGTCTAACCAATGTAATTTTTGTTCCGATCTGTTCGAATAGTTAGGAAAGAACACAGGAAGATCAATGGTTTGATTCAAATTTGCCGGTGAGGCTATCTTAGGCAAAAAGGACGGGTTGGTACGTAAGGACACCCTATCCTTATGAAAGAAAAGATAAGGGGATCGACTACACAGAGCATGAAGTTCAGAGACTCTACTGGCTGAAGTAATAGCTACCAAAAAGAGTGTTTTCCAAGATAGTAACTTCATTGAGCATGAAGCCGCAGGTTCAAAGGGGGGAAGAATTAAAGACGCTAGAACCAAGTTGAGATCCCATTGAGGAGGAGGATCCCTGATAGGTGGTTTGAGGAGAAAAACTCCCTTTAAAAAGGCTTTGCAGAGTTTGTGAGGCATAATGGAGGACTTTGAGACTCCAACATGAAAGTTCGATATTGCTGCCAATTCAACTTTGATGGTAGACGGAGACAAACCTGAGTGGAAAAGTTCAGCTAGAAAGTCTAAAACTGATTGAATGGAAGCAGTGAAAGGATCTATATCCTTTGACTGCGCCCAACAGGAAAAACGTTTCCACTTACTGTGATAAATCTTCTGAGTGGAAGATTTATGAGAGGCTATCAAAATATCTCGAACTGAGTGAGATATTAGAGGAAGCCTGGCTAGAGTTGGAATTGGAGGAACCACGCTGTGAGGTTCAGAGAAGGGAGGGAGTGGTGCAACTGACCCGACTGATGGGTCAAGAGGTCTGGAACTGGGTCCAGATGTCAAGGTTGCTCCGACAGATAACGGTGGAGAAACGGGAACCAAACCTGTCGAGGCCAGTAAGGGGCAATGAGGATCATGGAAGCCTTCTGAGCGATGGCTTTCTGTATTAGTTGAGATATCAGTGGGAAGGGAGGAAAAGCATACAGAAGTCCCCGGGGCCAATCCTGGAGTAGAGCGTCTCTGCTGGGGTGGCCTGGTTGGGGAAAGAGGGTGAAAAAATCGTCGCACTTGCTGTTTTGGGGAGTAGCAAAAAGGTCGCAGCAAGGCCGGCCCCACTTTCGAAAAACTTTCTCCAACACTGAATTCTTCAGAGACCACTCGTGAGGCATGAGAATAGCTCTGCTCAATTTGTCCGCAATCACATTGGACTTCCCGGGAATGTGCGTTGCTAACAGAAACTGCTGAGAAGAAATCGCCCATTGCCACAGTCTGAGTGCCTCTCGACATAGGGGGTAAGATCTGGTTCCACCTTGTTTGTTGATGTACCACACTACAGACATATTGTCTGTCTGAATTGCTATAGTTCCCTTGGGAAGAGAGTCTTGTAAGGCTTGCAACGCTAGAAGCACTGCTCTCATCTCTAGGACATTTATGTGCAAGTGGCACTCAAAAGGTTGCCACATGCCTTGGACCGTCCTGCCCTGGTAATGCCCCCCCCCACCTGATCAGGGAGACGTCCGTTGTCACTGTAGCAACCGGAGGGAAAGGAATGAAAGGTCTCCCTAGGAAGAGCTGTGGAGATGTGATCCACCAAGAGAGATGATTCTTGCACGATTGTGTTATCCGAATAGGATGGGACATTGGAAGTCGTTGGAAAGACCATTGTGTGAAGAGCATCCATTGTAAGATTCTCATATGGAAGGGACCTAATGGTAGAAGAGGGATGGCTGCCGCCATTATCCCTAAGACCTTCAGTATCAGTCTGGCTTTGACTTTGTTGCTCTGCAAGACAAGAGAGACCTGCCTGTGTATGTCTCCTATCCTCTGCTCTGTGAGTCTGGCTGACATGTTGACTGTGTCTAGATTTGCGCCTATGAAGGTAATAACACGACAAGGCGACAAGACAGACTTTTCGTAATTTATTGAAATGCCTAGTGTTTGACATGTGTGAAAAGTGTAGTCTCTGGCAAGAAGCAAAAGATGCTTGGTGGAGGCTGTAAGGAGCCAGTCGCCTAAATACGGAAACACTTGGAATCCTTGTCGTCTCAGATGAGAGGCGACCACTGCCATGCATTTGGTAAACATTCGGGGGGCTGTAGTGAGTCCAAAGGGCAGGGCCCTGAATTGGAAATGACTGGTTCCCAGCTTGAAGCGGAGGAATCTCCCAGAGCGTCGACTCATTCTGATGTGATAGTATGCATCCTGGAGATCTATTGAGCACATCCAGTTGTCCCGCCCCAAAAGGGGTAGAATGGACTGCAGCGTGACCATCCGGAACTTTGTTTTCTTGACAAACTTGTTCAAGTTGCTGAGATCCAAAATGGGTCTCCAGTCCCTTGTTTTCTTTGGAACCAAAAAGAATTTGGAGTAGATTCTGGATCCTTGTTGGTCTGCTGGAACTGGTTGAATGGCTCTTTTTGCAAGCAGCTTTGAAATTTCTAGTGCTGCTTGCTCCCTTTGACTGGGTGGAATGTCTGGAAGGGATTTTTTGGATTGCTTGGAATGAGAAAGAATGGGATTCTGTAGCCTTCGGAAATGATAGACTGTACCCACTTGTCTTGAGTTAGGGATAGCCAGGCTTCTGGGTACAGAGATAATCTTCCCCCGACTGCCTCCGAAGGTGGACAGTCGGGCAATTCCTCAGGGATGCTGAAAGGGCTTGTCGGAGAAGGTTTCTCGACTGCCCTGATTCTGCGGGCCCCATCTGCCTCTAGGACGGCGTCTACCATTATTGTTCTCCCCTCTGCCTCTAGAGGAGAACCGACTCTGTGCGTCAGGCAAATCTCCCTGAGATTGTTTGCGGAACCACATCTTTCCCCCCTTCTGGCCTTTGGGGTAAGGCCTAGAAGGAGTAGAAAAACGGACCTCCACGGCAGAGAGAGTCTTGCCTTCAGTCTCGCACCTAGTCAGGGTTTCCTTCACTTGAGGACCAAAGAAGGATGACCCATCGAACGGGGAATTAGTGAAGGACGCCTTGAAAGGGTCCGCAAAATTACATAGCCGCATCCAGGCATGCCGACGTAAGGCCACACCTGTACCTGCCTCTCTACTCGCTCCATCTGCCGCATACGAAAGGAGGCGCATGGAGGTGTTAACTATTGAGTTGAGGGTCGCCAGCTGAGAGTTCATCCTATCCTGAAAACCCGCAGCTGTTGGATCCTTTAACATTTCGCTCGCTTCATTGAGCAAATCTCTCTGGAGAAGAGTGCAATGGCACAGGTAATTCAGCGAGCGCATAGAAAAGGTCGCTGATGAGAACATCAGCTTCCCGTACCTGTCCATAGTCCTAGACTCCTTGTTAGGAGGATGGACAGGCACTGAAGGATCAGCTAGCTCCTTCTTGGTGGCCGCAGCCACCACCATAGCATCCACAGAGACGCCTTTGGTCAAGAATTCTTTGTCCTTGGGGGCAGTGATAAATTTTGATGGTCTCCTGGGGGTGGGGTCCACAGAGTCAGGAGCTGTCCAGGCCTTCTTTGCCACCACTTGCATAAGGGGGTCAAAGGGAGGGGACACCCAGGAGGTGGAAGGGCGAGAGCCAAACGCCTCAAGATACACTGATTCATCCTCTGAAGGGTTGAGGGCTGGCCAATTCCCCTCTGTTTTAAGATCTCGAGGATGTCTGCAAAAGAGACATCTTCAGAGGGGGAACGAGGGGAACCTTCAGAATCCTCTAAATCAGTGTCAGAGGTGACAGACTCAGGGGAGTCGATGTGCTTCCTCTTGCACTGCCTCTTCCTAGGAGGCTCGCCTACTGGGTCAGGAGAGGCCTCGGAAGAGGAGGAGATCCCCACTGGGGATACTTGAGGAGCTGGCTCTCTACGATCTAGGATGAGGGAGTGAGCAGAAATCACCGGAGGCACCGTGGAGGGAGGGGCAGATGGAGCCGACTGTGGAGTTGAACCAGGTTCTAACACGCTCCTCATGACCTCGAAAGCACCCCTGTCAGGCAGAGCCAGAGGTCTCCGCTCCGAAAAGCTGTAAACCTCCCCCGGCACCAACAGTGATGGCTCCGAGGCCGATGTCGGAGCCGAACTCACCAGCGCCGAAGCACCGAGAGGGAGAGCGGGGTCGGACAAGGGTCCGATGCCACTCACCCCCTCGGAGCCGACGAGGGAAGTCCGGCGCCAAGATTCCTCCAAGGAAGATATCGGAGCAGATGACGGTACTGAAGACAACGGTATCGGTTCCGACGCAGCCACAGTCTTGGGTCCGAGCCGCCCCAGCTCCGAACTCAAAGGAGTCAGAGGAGGAACATTCTGAGTGATGGGATTAGCCATCGACTGTTGAGTCGGGCTTTGAAGCATCTGGGCCAGTGCCTCAGACTTAAGAAGTCGACTCACTACCCTTGGAAGGTCATGATCTGATAGTCTCGACGACCTAGAGGAGTGAGATCTATGGCTCCATTCAGACAACAATGGTGATGCTGGAGCCGAATGAACAGAGCCGATAGATCGTGACCGGGACCTTTTTCTGGAGGTCGGTTCCGACAATCTGATCGGAGCCGACTCACTGGTGTCTACCTCGGCTCTGACCTGATCCGAGGAAATAGTAGAGACATGAGTTCGAAAATCATCGGCTCCAGCTGGAGCCGATGTTCGAACAGCCTTCGAAGCCCCAGAAGACGACTCATATACCGGAGCCGATGGTCTGGTAGGCTTCGAGAGTTTCCCCGAAGATTGAGCCAGGGGACCCTCAGGCTTCAATAAGCCCCTTAGAATGAGCTTATTTTTACGCTCCTGCAGGACTCTAGGGCTGAAGCCATGGCAAACAGCACATGAGTCCTGCAGGTGCAAAGGTCCCAGGCAGTATACACAAGAAGTGTGACCGTCTGTCAGAGACATCTTCTGACAGCACGAGTCACACTTCTTAAAGCCTGAGACCTTTGATTCTTTAGACATCTTCTAAAGAAGAAAAGTGTAATCACACACTAACACACACACACCGATTACACTTAAATTAAATTAAATTAGTAAGTAATTTAGAAAATGAATCCCTACAAAACACAGTCACTCCAACTACTAGGAAGGGAGGGACTGGGCCCAAGGGCCCAAGTGAAGAACTCTAGTGAGTTTTGGAAAAGAAGGGGAAAATTTGGAAAGGAATAGTAGGAAACTACCTAACTAAGAAAATAATGAAGAAAAACTAACTTAAAAGTGGGTCTATCTACGATTAAACTTAATTTTAACAACTAACCTGACAAGCCGGTTGAAAAGCACCTCGATCGCTATAGCGGCAAACGAGATCTGGGGAGTTACCGTCTAGCATTGTGGGATATAGGGGAGCCTCGAGCCAGTGGAACTAGCTCTCGAGCTTTTAGAGTGGCCGAGTCGGAGCCGAGGTTCGGCTCCGAGCCCATCCAGCAAGAATGAAGGCGAGATAGACAACTTAACATCTATCTTTAATCCTTATCATAACACCTCCACCTGATTTTTTGTTAGAATGTCTGTTACAGTAAAACCATTTATACCTGACAGAACTGGTTTCCAGTCATTGTTCTTTAATGAGAAGTTATGTACCTACCATAACGTTCCATGTTAGTTGTCTTCTCTCACCTTCTTTCTTGCTGGATGGGTTCGGAGCCGATCCTCGGCTCCGACTCGGCCACTTACTAAAGCTCGAGAGCTAATTTTACCGGCTCGAGGCAACCCTATATCCCATGATGCAAGGCGATAACTACCCAGATCTCGTTTGGTAGCTAAGGAAAAATTATGCAATATAATCCTCCAACTGGAGAGGAGGAGGAATAGGTAATAATCCCCCGAAAAAGACCAACCTGATCTAGTGACACTAGTAAGCTGATTAGCTGGAAAAATTGGATCAGGACTCTTCAAGGAAGAGGAATAATATTCTTGGTCTGACCAGGCTAGGGGGATGGTGGGAGGGACGCAAGAAAGAAGGTGAGAGAAGACAACTAACATGGAACGTTATGGTAGGTACATAACTTCTCAATGTTAAGTTGTCAATCTCGCCTTCATTCTTGCTGGATGGGACTGTGTCCCTAGCACCTTTATCCTGGGTGGCTCAATGGAACAGACTCTTGAGAACGGTGGAACCAAAATTTGCTCTGTTTCTGGCGGCCAAGTCCAATTTGTAATGCGAAACAAAGGTATGAGGAGAGGCCCATGTGGCTGCGGCACAAATAGTGTCTATTGGAAGTCTAGCCTGAAAAGCTGTAGATGTAGCTAGTGCTCTGGTGGAATGGGCTTTTGGCCTAGAAATCAACTCTTTACCTCTGAGTTGATAAATGCATGTAATCACAGAAGAAAGCCACCTAGATAGGGTTACCTTGAATGCCTTTCCTGTTCTCTGCATAGGATAAAAACAGTTGATCAGATTTCCTAAATTGTTTGGTTCTGTCCAGATAATATCTGAGTTGGTGGTGAACATCGAGATAATGTAGTTTTTGTTCCGCTCTATTAGAATAATTTGGGAAAAAAACTGGAAGATCAATAGATTGATTTAAGTTAATCTGCGATGCCACTTTGGGTAAGAAAGATGGATTAGTCCTTAGAGAAACTCTGTCTTTGTGGAAGATTAAGTTGGGAGGACGAATGCAGAGGGCATGAAGCTCAGATACTCTCCTGGCAGAAGTAATGGCGACCAGAAAGAGTGTCTTCCAAGAAAGAAATTTCAATGAACAGGTAGCCGCAGGTTCAAAAAGGGGAAGAATCAAGGATGTTAAGATTAAATTTAGATCCCACTGTGGTTGGGGGTCTCTAATCGGAGGTTTAAGTAAAAATATACCTCTAAGGAATGCCTTGCAAAGTTTATGTGACATAATGTTGTGGTCCAACAAGCCAATATGAAAATTTGAAATGGCTGCCAACTGAACTTTTACTGTGCAGGAAGAAGATCCTAAGTGAAAAATTTCGGCTAGGAAGTCCAAGACCGAATGAATCGGAGCAGTAAAGGGATCTATGTTCCTAGCTTTTGCCCAGAAGGAGAAATGTTGCCACTTACTAGTGTAAATCCTTCTGGTGGAAGATTTAAGAGAAGCTACTATGATATCCCAGACAGGATTAGAAATCATAGGAAGCCTGGCTAGGGATGGAAGTGGAGCAACCAAGCAGTGAGGTTGAGAGAAGGTATGGATTGGTGCAGCTGCCCCGACTGGTGGGTCAGAAGATCTGGAACCGGGTCCAGATGCCATGGCTGTACCAAAAGATAATGATGTAGGAACGGAAACCATATCTGTCGAAGCCAATAAGGGGCAATGAGAATCATCTTGGCTCTCAAGGCGGTTGCTTTCTGAATTACTTGTGGTATTAGAGGAAAGGGAGGAAAGGCATAGAGAAGTCCCCGGGGCCAATCTTGGATTAGAGCGTCTCTGGGGGGATGGCCTGGAAGGAGGAAGAGGGAGAAGAAGTCGGGGCATTTGCTGTTTTGAGACGTAGCAAAAAGATCGCAGCAAGGAATGCCCCACTTCTGAAATATCTCTTCCGTCATAGATTGTTTGAGAGACCACTCGTGAGGCATGAGAATAGCTCTGATCAACCTGTCCGCTATGATGTTGGATTTCCCGGGGATATGCGTTGCTATCAGAAACTGCTGAGAAGAGATTGACCACTGCCAAAGTCTGAGTGCCTCTCGACACAGTGGATAGGACTTGGTTCCGCCCTGCTTGTTGATATACCACACTACGGATATATTGTCCATTTGGACTGCAATAGTCCCCAGGGGAAGAGAGTCATGGAGGGCTTGCAACGTTAAAAGCACTGCTCTCATCTCCAGGACATTTATGTGCAGGTGGCATTCGAAAGGTTGCCAAGTGCCATGGACCATCCTGCCCTGATAATGCCCCCCCCTCGATCAGGAAGGCGTCCGATGTAACCGTGGCGACCGGGGCGGGAGGAACAAAGGGTCTGCCCTGATGGACTTGAGGGGACAATATCTACCAGGTCAGATGCCTTTTGCAAATTGGAGTTACCATGATCCTGTGATGCATGGGAAGTCATTGAAAAGACCATTGGGCGAACAGCATCCATTGTAGGAGACGCATGTAAAAGCGGGCAAGGGGAAGAAGTGTTATGGCGGCCACCATAAGACTCAATACTTTCAGGGCAAACCTGGCCTGAATTTTGTCGCTCTGGAGAATCACATGGATGTGGTTTTGAATATCCAAGATCCTTTGGTCTGTTAACTTTGCTGAAAGTTGTATGGTGTCCAATCTGGTGCCTATAAAGGTAATAGATTGACAGGGCGACCAGGCAGATTTTTAGAAATTTATAAAAATCCCTAGCCCTCTGCAAATGTGAATGGTGTAATTTCTGGCTTGGAGAAGTTGATGCCTGGTGGTGGCAGTGAGGAGCCAGTCGTCTAGATATGGAAACACCCGGAATCCTTGACATCTCAGGTGAGCCGTAACCGCTGCCATACATTTGGTGAACACTCTGGGGGCTGCAGTGAGTCCAAATGGCAGGGCTCTGAATTGGAAGTGAATGGCCCCCAGCCGAAAGCGGAGAAACCTTCTGGAGCGCCTATGAATTTTTATGTGATAGTACGCATCCTGAAGGTCCACCGAGCACATCCAATTGTCCTTGCCCAGAAAGGGTAGAATGGACTGAAGCGTGACCATCCAGAATCTTGTTTTCTTTACAAACTTGTTTAGTTTGCTGAGATCTAATATTGGTCTCCAGTCCCCTGTCTTTTTTGGTACTAAAAAGAACCTTGAGTAGATTCCAGATCCTATTTTGTCTGCTGGGACTGGCTGGATGGCTCATTTTGCTAGCAGTTTTGATATCTCTGGTACTGCTAGTTCCCTTAGACCGAGTGGAACGTCTGGAAGGGTTCCCTTTTGCTGAATTGGGGTTTGGATAAAGGGAATTTTGTAACCCTCGGATATGATCGACTGTACCCATTTGTCTTGAGAAAGGGAAAGCCAGGCTTTTGGGTACAGCGATAATCTTCCCCCGACTGCCTCCAAAGGTGGACAATCGGGCAACATCTCAGGGATGCTGGAAGGGTTTGTCAAAGAGAGACTCCCTGCTACCCTGTTTCTGCGGACCCCCTCTGCCCCTAGGGCGGCGTCTGTTATTGTTACCCCCTCTGCCTCTGGGGGTAAACTGACCTCGTGCATCAGGCATGACTCCTTGATATTTGCAGAACCACATTTTCCCTCCCTTCTGACCTTTTAGGTAAGGTCTTGAAGGGGTGGAGAAACGGACTCCTACGGCAGAAACAGTCTTGCCATTTTGTTCGCATCTGGTCAAGGTGTCTTTCACTTGAGGTCCGAACAAGGTCGAACCATCAAAAGGAGAGTTTGTGAAGGATGCCTTGAAGGGGTCTGCAAAATTACAAAGCCGCATCCAGGATTGACGCCTTAAAGCCACTCCTATGCCTGCGGCCCTACTCGCTCCATCGGCTGCATATGAAATGAGCCGCATGGAGGAGTTAACAATGGAGTTTAGGATTCCTAGCTGTGAGTTAATTTTATCCTGGGACCCAGCAGCTGACGGATCCTGTAAAACTTCTCCCAATTCTTTAAGAACATCTCTTTGAAGGCGGGTGAAGTGACACAAGTAGTTCAGCGACTGCATGGCAAAGGTCGCTGAAGAAAATATCCGCTTGCCGTACCTATCCATAGTCCTGGAATCCTTGTTAGGAGGATGGACAGGTACTGAAGGATCAGCTAATTCCTTCTTGGTGGCTGCAGCCATCACCATGGCATCAACCGGGACACCTTTTTTCAAAAATTGCCTATCAGGTGGGGCCGTGATGAATTTAGAAGGCCTCCGAGGAATGGGTTCCACCGAATCTGGGGCCATCCATGCCTTCCGAGCCACCACGTCCATAAGAGGGTCGAAAGGTGGAGACACCCAGGAGGTGGAGGGTCGAGACCCGAACGCCTCCAGGTATACCGACTCGTCCTCGGAAGGATTAAGGGAAGGCCAGTTCCCCCTCTGCTTAAGGAGTTCAAGGATGTCTGAGAAAGAGACATCCTCAGAGGGGGACCTTGGAGATCCCTCCGACTCATCCAAGTCAGTATCGGATGTAATAGACTCGGGGGAGTCTAGATGTTTCCTCTTACATGTTCTCTTATGCGGAGGCTCACCTGACGGGTCAGGAGAAGCCTCGGAAGAGGAAGATATTCCCAGTGGGGAAACCTGAGGCGTTGGATCTCTGGGTCCGGGAGCAAGAGAGTGGGAAGAGACGTCAGCAGGCACTGTAGTTGGAGGAGCTGATGGAACTGACCGTTGACTACGCCCTGGGGCTAGTACACTCCTCATCACCTCGAAGGCTCCCCCATCAGAGAGGCCAGAAGGCTCCCGCTCCGAAGAGATAGAAACCCCGGGCCGCACCGACAGGGACGGCTCCGAGGCTGATGTCAGGGCTGAGCTCACCAGCGCCGAAGCTCCGAGAGGGAGAACAGGGTCGGACAAGGGTCCGATGCCACTCGCCCCCTTGGAGCCGACAAGAGAGACCAGACACCCAGATCCCTCCAATGAAGGCATCAAGGAGGAGGTCGGAGCAGAGGAAGACGGAGCCGAAGGGGGAGGTGGTATCGGCTCCGAAGCCATAACAGTCACGGCTCCGAGGAGCTCCGGCTCCGAGCTCTGTAGGAGAGTCGAAGGAGGAATGTTAGGTGGATGTGTAATAGCTACCGTCCCACGAGACGGGCTATGGAGCATTTGGGCCAATGCCTGAGACTTTAATAGTCTACTCACCACTCTCTCAAGGTCGTGGTCGGACAGCCTGGATGACCGAGAAGACCGGCTCCGATGGCTCCGCTCCGAGAGCAGGGGTGATCTCGGAGCCGAATGTATACACTCCAACGAAGGGGATCTTGATCTCTTCCTGGAGATGGGTGGAGCCGAAGGAGCCGAGGATACATCGGCTCCAGCTGGAGCCAACAGTGAGTGCCTAGGATTTAGCGGCATCGGCGCCGGGTGGAGCCAATGCTGTAAGCTGTGACACAGGAGGATCGGCTCCGGCCGGAGCCAATCTCGTCACAGAAGGCGAACCAGTAGCCGATGGCTTAGGGCTTGGAGCTGAAGGCTTAACTGGTTTCGAGGGCTTCCCCGGAGCAGACTTAGTCGGGGAGCTCTCAGGCTTTAATAAGCCCCTCAGTATTAGTTTATTTCTGCGCTCCTGCAGGACTCTTGGGCTGAAGGCATGGCAGACAGCACAAGAGTCCTGCAGGTGCAGAGGTCCCAGGCAGTAAACACAAGAAGTATGACTGTCTGTCAAAGACATTTTCTGACAGCAAGAGTCACACTTCTTGAAGCCTGAGACCTTTGTGTCCTTCGACATAACTGTGTCGAGGGAGCACTAGTAACAAAACACACACACACACACACACACACACACACACACACACACACACACACACACACACACACACACAATAAACACCCAATCCAAATAAAAATTAAAACAGGGATACAAACACACCCAAGCACCACACAGAATCCCTGACAAAAAATTAGGAAAGGGGGAGGCTTAAGGCCTAACTTAGGGGAAGGGATAAATAACTGGAAAAAGGGAAATAACTAATGGAAATAGGGTTAAAATGTAATCGTTAAGAGTTAAACAACAACAGTAGTGGACTAAAACTAAAGGGAATTGACTAAAAGTCTGAAATTTGAAAAACTTACCAGGAGCCGGTAAAAATGCACCTCGCAAGCGAAAGCGGCAAACGAGATCTGGGTAGTTATTGCCTTGCATCATGGGATATAGGGTTGCCTCGAGCCAGTAAAATTAGCTCTCGAGCTTTAGTAAGTGGCCGAGTCGGAGCCGAGGATCGGCTCCGAATCCATCCAGCAAGAATGAAGGCGAGATTGACAACTTAACATCCATGTTTCACAAGCAATAACAACATCACTGACTTGGCACCTGCAGCTTCACAAAAGACACACTGGCTTTAAGTTTCAAATGACTGATCATGTGGACCTTTTGAAACTGAAACGTTGAGCGGCATGATGCCAGGGCACTTCTATGTGCTAGATTTGTAAAAACTCCAGAGCCATTAGCCTACTACACACCTATGAAGCTATGAACCTATGAAGTAGACATCCCTAATCTTTTAGAAAAACCTGAACCACTGTGGTAGCTGAAACTGAACACTTTTAGAGAACCAGGGCTTAATTATTATTGCTCCATCAAAAGCATACTAGAACTCAGTAAACTGACCCACTATTTAAAAGACTATTACAAGACTGATATCGGATTGCTTAATCCTGACATTACATGCTAATATTATACATTCTAATATTGTTATAAACAAATATCAAACACTGTAAATATTTTACATTGAAAATAACTGACATTTGGTACTGTTGCCTGATACTCTTGAGTGCACTTTTACTCATTCAAACTAAGTACTTTCTTAGTCAGATGCCATACTTGAGCAAACCCCCAAGGCCTTAATGCTTCATTTTTAACATTTTCACAGTACTTCCACCATAGCAATTATAGCTATGGTTTTCAGCCTACTTAGGTGCTCACTTGAAGATTTATACACATGTTCATTAATATTGTGATATGTTTTTTACACACAAACCTGAAGTAATTATTTGGTATGAAACTGATCTTTGTTAAAAGTGTTTCAGTTTATAAGTATTAATATTTATTCTCATAGATGTCTAGTGGTAGATCTTTTTGTTAGTTAGTCATTTTGTTAGTTACTTTCTTAATTAATAAAGTTTGGATTAGTAGGTTACCCTTAATAAATTTGAATTTGTCTGTAGCTCTTTAGTTTCAGTATTAAGGTAGCACAGTCTCAGTTTACACTATGGTGTTAAGGGGGAAGTGGAATTTGGTTAAAGGAATGAGTTGAATGCTTTTATTACTCTTAACAGAACCACCCTCTGTAACTGCTCCCTTGCTCCAAATAAACTGATTGTATACAAATAAAGAATGTTTTTGATGCTCTTCATTATACTCAACTAAGATCACTTGTTTGTGTGTTTTAATAAAGGATATTCCATTTTTAACTCAACTGCTGACTACCTATTATTTCCTGTTTTATTTTTTGTAGCATGTATTTTACAGTTCGATTTTCATTAGTGAACTAGGTGCATAACATAATTCATGGAGTGAACTTCACACCCTCCACACTATGAATTGTCTTCTTGGTTTGTTTAAAATTTCCAATAATAAAACTTTATTATTAATGCTTCTAACATTAACAACCATCAGAGATACATCAACTATAGATATCTGTGAACTGCTATATTTTTGTCCTGGTAAAAATCCTATCTTGTGTTTGTCAAATACTGCAAAATGTCTACTGCAAAAATGCTCTTCCATGATCTTGACAAATGCACACCATCCTGTCTGAACACGTGTGCCCCAAATTATGCTTGGATGCTCTACACATTTCCATTTTTTAAAAGAAGACATTTTTTCATGTAGGTAGTTATACAAAAATAATCTTTTCATTCACAGTGACCTGACTCCTTTCAATGTGTGTATTGTGAAAAATACGTCCTAACACCAGTACAAGCTATATTATCTAAGAGGACTGTAAGTTCCCTACTAACAGTCAGAGAGTCCTGGCAGATGAGATCATTTGTACCAACATGAATAAAAACGCATCCATACTTCATTACATTAAGGCATTCTAAGGCTTGTCTCACATCCTCTATTTTTGCTCCTGGCAAGCATAACATGATTCAATGTTCATTATCTTCTCTGCAAATATAAATATCACTTCTGCTAATTTAATCTCCAGTTACAAGAATATCTTTTGTGACCAGATCTGAAGAATCTTCTACTTCTAATTTAGTAATATCTGCTCTATCAATTGTTACAAAAGAATGATCTTCATCACCATTAGTCTTATTGATCCCGCTGTTTTCATTGCATACTGTATTTCCAAGCATACAATTCTTATCTAGCTGGCTTTATACATCCACAGATTGAGCCATGCAGCCAATGTCTATCTTTCTCCTCTTTTTTTCTTACAGAAATGTTCTTCAATCCTATCATATTCAATTTTGATTTTTTCCATTTCACCTGATCTTTGCCTCTTTTTTATACCTTCTCTTTTGGAAACATGGTACCTTTTTCTGTAGACAGAAGGTTTTCTAATAGAAACATGTTATACTTTCCTGCAATAATGTGAGTTATATGATAAAACAGTATCCTTTTCAGTATATATTCTCTTCACTTTACAAACATTTTCAGTTTCTTTTTCTTGCTTATTTGTTGTGAACTTCCACCTTTCTTTCTTTTTTTTTTAAATTTCCTGCTAAATACTCTGAATCCTCAGATTGCTGAGTACTTGTATCCAGAATTACAAAGTTGTCAGGGGCATCATCTTGTTTCATAGGGGTTGAGTGATATTTACAGACAACAGACACATCCTTTCCTAAATGTGTTCTATTTGCAGTTGTCTAACATTATTTATCTCACCAGTTCAGCCATTAATATATGTAACAACAATTCTCCAAGCCATGCCAATTGCACAAGTGCAATCATCATCAGTAAGTCTAGATTTATTACTAATAATGGTAAGCAAGTCATCCAGCTTTTGACATGTTGAACACAGATCACCAGTGTTATCAGGTGTTACCTTTAACTACACATACACTGCACACAATATTTGTGCTTTAGCAGATCATTAATGGCATACTTATTTAAGGAATCCATATTCAGCTTCAAATAAATAAACAATTCTAAAAGAAAATAATAATCAAAATCAGTTACCACAGAATTCAAAGAGAACTTAAATCAACTTCTGTGAGAAAAATCACACAAACAATATACAACTAAAATTTAGAGTAGAGTAAAGTTGTTGCTTTGACTGTACATGTTCTGAAAGTCAGACAAAAGCTGGAATTTCTTTATTTTGTGTGCCAATGCACACAGTAGCTTCTGCTTACTATCACTGGCAGTTGTACCTCTTTTTAAAAGTAAAACACAATAAGTCACACACCAAGACAGGATTGTTTAGATAAGGTCTGGATTCTATGAGATATAAAGATGTGTGTAGACTGCTAGAGGTGTGATACTCTACACCACATAGGTGCTAATGAGTTAATAGAACAATGATGATTCAGAAGGAATCAGAACATTTGTTTGTGTCTTTCGGCTTTTCCCAGTTAGGGGTCGCCACAGCGGAACTCCGGTCCGCTAATGATTGGCAGTAGAGTTTTACGTGCTGGCTTGCCGGGCCTAACACACAACCTTCAATGAAGGAAAGCCAGTTCACGCATGTCGCCACACATAAGACGCTCTAACTGAGAATCGAACGGGCAACATCTAACTGTGAGGTGACAATGCTACCGCAGCACCACCACTGCAGTAACATTATTACTGTTCATCAAATTGGAGGCAGAAAGCACATTTGACAGGGTCTTTGGGGAATTCATGAGAAGAGCAATGGTGGTATTTGTATTTTTCACTAAAATATTAGAGTCACAATGCATTTGATGTGAGAATAAAGGTCAGAGGGGTACTTTTTAGACAAAGTGAGTTGAGTATAGGAATCAGACAGGGATGCTCACCCCACCTTTGTTATTTGCATTGTAGTTGGAGCCTTAGCAAGAAAAACAGGTGATTTAGACATCTAGGAGCATAACTGGTAAGAAAGTCAAGGGAAAATAATTTCATTCACAGATGAAGTTATATTGTATTTGAAAGACTCAGAACAATATATTCCAGTGCTCTATAATATCTTGAAACAATACAAAATATTTCCAGGATATAAAATAAATGAAAATAAAACAAAGGTGTCAGTAATAAATGAACTAGGTCAAGATTATTCATATTCATAAGGGCACAATTGGGATGCATTTTTATTTTTTTTTTATTTCTTCAAATATTTAGGATTTTTCATACATAAACAGGATAGGACCTCATTCCTGAGACAGGATACAATTATAGTTCATGAAATTATTTTTTTTTTCTTAGACCTATTGCTACTACTATTGGAACTACATGTGTTTCTTTATTCAGTTTGCTAATGGCAGCTAAGCATATGTGAGAGGAAACTAAATAGAAAGATAATTTAAAAAATACACAAGACTGGAAAGTTGTGAACACAGATTTGGACAGTAAAATATAGGCAGTAAAAGTTTTTTTTTAGTTCCTTTGATTACATATATAAACAAGCATGTTTTAATCAGCCAGATGAGAAATTGTAAATGACAGCTAATAAGGAGTGAAAGGTAATGTCCAAAAATCAAAACAATCAGGACAGCCAAATTGTTCCAAGTGTAACTTTTATTTCAAAACCATTTAAAATATTAGCTCTTTCATCTAACTTATTGCAGACATCTTCAGAAAGAAATAAAAAGACCTAAAAAGTCTGTAACATCAAACAGGAAGTATGTAACAAACAGGAAGTATGTAACGATGTATCAAAAAAGACCACCAAAATTCTTCAAGTGAACAGTACAATTTAAAACTAACCTGTGCTGTTTAAAAACAATAGTGAAACTTTGTAACACTGAAAATCACTGACAACAAGTCAAGCAAGAACACATTAAATGATCCATTTTGAAAGTAAAAACAGCATTCCTCAACTAAATACTCTAAATAAATAGGCTGCAAAAAAAGTAACTTTAAAATATACAGTCAAAGCTCAAAAATTACAAGTCTTATATTTCAGTTCACTAGTAATGGATTCTGCTTCATTTAAATCTGGTACACTCATGGCATCAAAATGTAATTGCCAACACAATTCTTTGTACAATAATAAATTCTGCCCGTCCCCTTTGTTGTTTTTATCTGTAATCCTTTCAAGAATGGAAAATCTAAACAGAAAAATGTTTACAGCTTATTGCATGCCTTGCTAGGGCACTTTTGTTGTCTCTTTTTAATGCTATACAAATGCTGATAAATACATTTATTAAGTGAATTGTTGGTATTGCCTTTATAAAAGGCTGTGTATGACTGACACTGGGCAAGCTAAACTCTCTCTCTCTCTCTCTCTCTCTATATATATATATATATACATATAGATAGCTATAGATATAAAAAGAAGTTATGTTCTTACCATAACGTTCCATGTGAATTGTTCATCTCGCCTTTGTTCTTACACACAGGTTCGGAGCCGATACTCGGCTCCGAGTCGGCCACATCATAAACTCTGCATCTCAGAGAAAGCTCGAGGCACAGTTCTATCCCATGATCCTCCGGTACTATCCCTCAGATCTAGTTTGCAAACACCCGAAGAGTACCCACAACCATTGCGCTCGAACGCACTGAAGCATACACAGCAAGTGAAACCCTACCCTCACTCATAACACAGATATGAACCTAACTTGTCGTCCACTAAGGGAACAGACAATTTTGTAACCTAGAGAGAGACAAACCAGCATCTAGTCCTACCCGTTCTTCCAGAACGCGGAGAGGGGATGGAGGGAGGGAATGTAAGAACAAAGGCGAGATGGACAATTCACATGGAACGTTATGGCAAGAACATAACTTCTTTATGTGAAATTGTTCGATATTGCCATTTGTTCTTACACATGGGTAGCGTCCCTAGCTCCTTTACCCCGGGTGGCTCAAGGAAGACCGTTCCTGAGAACAGTGGAACCAAACGACGCCCTGTCCCTGGAGTTTCTATCAACTTTGTAATGAGTAATAAATGTGTGCGGTCTTGGCCAATTTGCTGCCGCACAAATGGTGTCTAATGGCAAACGAGCAGCATGGGCCAAGGAAGTAGAAACCGCCCTCGTAGAATGAGCCTTAGGCTTAAATGGAAGTGGCTCTCTGGATTCTGAATAGACGAAATTTATGCATTCTGAAAGCCACTTGGATAAAGTGCCTTTTGTCACCGTCATCCCTTTCCTCTGATCAGCATATGACACAAACAGTTGGTCCGATTTTCTGTCTACCTTAGTTCGGTCCAAATAAAACCTGAGCTGTCTGTGAACATCTAACTTGTGCAGCATATATTCCAATTTGTTAGAATGGTTTTTGAAGAAAGTGGGCAGTTCAATAGACTGATTAATATTTAGGACTGAGCACACTTTTGGAAGAAAGGATCGGCTAGTACGTAATGTCACTCTATCTGGATGAAAAATCATGTAAGGGGGCCGAACAGACAATGCTTGTAATTCTGAAAGCCTACGAGCCGAAGTGATCGCCACAAGAAAAAGAGTTTTCCACGACAAGTACTTGAGTGGAGTCATTGAAGCTGGCTCGAATGGGGACAACATGAGCCGGGATAGCATTAAGTTCAGATTCCATGGCACAACCGGATCCCGAAAAGGTGGGTGGAGGAGAAAGGTGCCTTTCATAAAGGCTTTGCAAAGTCGGTTGGACATGAGAGATTTTTCCCCTTCACCAATATGGAAGTTAGATATGGCAGCAAGTTGTACTCTGATTGTAGAATCCGAAGCTCCGTCATGAAAAAGAGTAGAAAGAAATTCTAATATCTTGTGTATTGGGGCCACTAACGGGTCTATACCGTGATGTGAGGCCCAATACGCAAATCGTTTCCATTTGCTCCTGTACAGTTTCCTAGTGGAAGCTTTATGGAAAGACACAATTATATGTTGAACTGCTGGGGACAAGAGATCCGACCTGGCTAAGATGGGAAGTGGAGCAGCCACGCTGTCAATTTGAGGGACCTGAGAGATGGGTGAGGAACTCCAGACGAGTGCATCAATAGGTATGGCACTGAGTCCAGAATCCACGGCTCCTCCACCTGGTGGGTTCAAAGAAAGGGAAACCAGATTTGTCGAGGCCAGAATGGGGCTATCACAATTATAGTCCTTTCCAGACGTTTGGCTTTCTGCAAGAATCTGCGTATGAGTGGAACAGGAGGAAAGGCATATAGGAGACCCGGGGCCCAATCGTGTACCAGTGCATCCCTAGGGGCAACCCCAGGAGGGGGTAGTAGGGCAAAATAGCTTCTGCATTTGGCATTCAGGGGGGATGCAAATAGGTCGCAGCAAGGCTGGCCCCATCTGTGGAAAATCCTTTCTGCCACTTGAGGTTTGAGGGACCACTCATGAGGCAACAGGATGGCTCTGCTCAACCTGTCCACAATGATGTTGGACATCCCCGGGATGTGCGTTGCTATCAGAAAGCGTCCGGTGGATACAGCCCATTGCCAAATTCTCAGGGCCTCTCTGCATAATGGGTAAGACCTGGTTCCTCCCTGTTTGTTGATGTACCAGACCACAGACATGTTGTCCGTCTGAACTGTCACCGTTCCTAGAGGTAAAGAGTCGTGAAAGTGTTGCAATGCTAGAAACACCACCCTCAGCTCTAGGACATTGATGTGCAGGTTGTACTCCAACTTGGACCATTCTCCTTGGACAGTTCTCCCCTGAAAAAGTCCCCCCCCCACCCTATCAGGGAAGCATCCATGGATATCATGGCTGTTGGACTGGGTAGTACAAACGGTCGGCCTATTGTCAGATCCTGACTGTGTAACCACCATAGAAGATCCCATTTGCAAGAGTTTGTGATCAGGACGTTGTGCGACAATGGGAGGTGTTGGAAAGACCACTGAGTGAAAAGCAGCCACTGGAGAACTCTCATGTGCATCCTGCCTAGGGGAACTGCGATAAGTGTAGCTGACATCATTCCCAGGACCTTTAGAACTTGTGCTGCGAGAACTCTCTTCTTTTGAAGTAGGATTGAGATTTGATCCTTGAGGGCTGATACTCTTGCCTGGGGTAGTTTGATTAGAGCCAGAGAAGTATCTATTTCCGCTCCTATGAATGAAATATGCTGTGCGGGTGATAAGACAGATTTTTTTCGAAATTGACTGTGATGCCTAAGTTGGAACACAGATTTATGGTGTAATCTCTGGCCTGTACGAGATGATGCTCGGTGGTGGTGGTAAGGAGCTAGTCGTCTAGATACGGAAACACTCGGAATCCTAACCGTCTCAGGTGAGACGCCACTACTGCCATGCATTTGGTGAACACCCTGGGGGCTGAGGTGAGACCAAAGGGCAGAGCCCGAAACTGATAATGACTGGCTCCCAGCCGAAAGCGCAGGTGATCTCTTGACGCCCTGTCCATTTTGATGTGGTAGAACGTGTCCTTGAGATCTATAGAGCACATCCAGTCGCCCTCCTGTAAAAAGGGAAGGATCAACTGTAGCGTGACCATCCGGAATTTTTCCTTCTTTACGAAGGTGTTGAGTCTGCTGAGGTCCAATATTGGCCTCCAGTCCCCTGTTTTCTTTGGAACTAAAAAGAACCTTGAGTAAGTTCCGGATCCTATTTGGTCCACCGGGACTGGTTGGATGACTCTGTTTACGAGCAGCCTTTCTATTTCTATGGCTGATTGATCCCGCAGACTGGGTGGGACATCTGGGAATCTTTTGGGGGGTGGGGGAAATTTTTAAATGGAATAGTGTAGCCTCTGGTAATTATGCTTTTTACCCAAGAATCTGAAGTGAGATTTAGCCAGGCCTCTGGGTATAAAGCCAAGCGACCCCCGACCGCCTCCAGAGCAGGACAGCCGAGCCTCCTTTCAGGAGCGCTGGAAGGGCTTTCCAGGGATAGTATCCCTGTCGCCCTGGTTTTGCGGACCCCCTCTGCCGACTGGGCGGCATCATCCATTCCTCCTCCCTCTTCTGCTTCTGGAGGGGGGATCACTCTGTGTGGACTGGAAGGACCCATGTGTCATCCGGAACCACATTTTCCACCTCTTTGCCCTTTGGGATATGGTCTAGATGGTGCGTAAAAACTGACCCCTACGACAGACAGGGTCTTCTCTTCTTGCTCACACTTAGTGAGAGTCTCCTATACTTTCGGTCCAAAAAGAGAGGCACCATCAAAAGGGGTATTAGTAAAGGAAGACTTGAAGGCTTCCGCAAAGGAGCAAAGGCGCAACCAGGATTGTCTCCGCAGAGCAATCGCTGAGGCTGCAGCTCTAGTCGACCCTTCGGCTGCATATGAAATGAGCCTCATGGACGAGTTAACTATGGAATTGAGGGTGTTGAGTTGTGCCGTTACCTTGTCAGAGACAGCAGCATCTGTGTTACCCTGTAGAGTATCTCCTAGCTCTTTCAGCAGATCTCTCTGTAGTCACGTGAAATGCATAAGGTAGTTCATCGATCGCATAGAAGAAGTCGCAGGACTAAAAATGCGCTTTCTGTACCTGTCCATAGTCCTGGAATCTTTGTTAGAAGGATGGACAGAGGAAGATGCTTTGGACATTTCCTTCTTAGTGGCTGCCGCCACCACCATAGCATCCACCGGGACTCCTTTGGTAAGATACACCTTGTCCTGAGGGGCTGTAATGTATTTATTCAGTCTACGAGGGACTGGTTCCACTGTATCAGGTGTCTCCCACTCCCTTCGAGTTATCAAGTCCATCAATAAGTCATAGGGCGGGGTCACGCAGGAAGTAGAAGGTCGAGCCTCAAATGCCTTCAGCAACACCGATTCATCCTCAGTAGGGGCAAGGGTCTGCCAGTCTCCCCTCTGTTTCAGAACCTCTAGGATGTCAGCAAAAGAGACATCCCCAGATGGGGACCGTGGGGATCCCTCTGATTCATCCAAATTGGTGTCCGAAGTTAAGGATTCCTGTGGGGAATCAATGTGCCTCCACTTGCACAATTTTTTCCTCCGTACCTCCTCAGAGGGGTCATCTGGGGAGCTGCCGATGAACAGGGGACACCCTCTAGGGCTAGCTGAGGCATTGGGTCTCTACGCTTAGTTGGGACCGATGGTACAGAAGCGGAACGCGGCACCTTAGGGGAAGGAGAAGAAGATTCCGATGAAGTCAAAGTCTGTTCAGACAAGACCTTCCTCATGATGTCGAAGGCTCTGGTGTCCCGGCCCGAGGACCCCACCAGGTCCAAACAGCCCGGTAGTTTCCCCGAGACCGGGACCACGGGCTCTGATCCAGAGGATGGAGCTGAACTAATCTGAGCTGAGGCTCCAAGGGGGAGAGTCGGTACTGAAAGCTTGGTTCAACTCTCCGTCCCGGAACCAAGGAAAGAACGTCGGCTCCAAGACCCTTCAATAGGCTCCGAAGGTGTCGAGGTCAATGGTGCCGATCGCACTCTTGGAGACTCCGGCACCAGGGGTTCTACAATCATCGGATCCTCGACTCCCAGCTCCGGCGACTCGATGGGTCTCGGAGGAGGATCTGTCGAAGACATAGGGAGGGCTTCCAGTTTCTAAACCAATTGGGACGAAACCGCAATCAGCTTGGATAGAGCCATGTTCTCCATGAGCTTCTGTACCACTTGATCTACATCGGTGTCGGACAGCGGCCTAGAAGAACGGGTCGAAGGGGCCGAAGTCGTCACTGAGCCTCGATCATAGACGTTTGATGCTCGGCCCCGAGGTCTGTGGAGCCGGCGACCGAATCTTGTATGAGGTGCTCGGAGCCGATGACTTGGGCTCCGATACCTTAGAGGACTTAAATTCCTTCGAAGACTTAGACACTAGATCAGCCTTCTCCAGGGCATCTTGGAATTCGGGTTTCAATAACCCTCTATCAACCAACTTCATGCGCCTCTCCATCATGACCCTCCCACTGAAGGAATGACAAATGGAACAGTCTTCCTGCAGGTGGAGAGGGCCAAGACAGTAGACGCAGGAAGAATGGTTGTTTGTAAGGGACATTTTTTGTCCACACTGGCACCTTTTGAACCCTGACTTTACCTTTTCAGCCATGTTCAACGGAATTTAAACACTACCTTAAACCATGTAGATAAACACTGCACACTAGCTATCTACTACTAAATGACACTACACACTTTTTAAACTAGCTAATAAGAATAATTTTTCTAAAACTATCTATTATATAAATATATAAATATAAACTACTAAATAACACTGCACTCTAAACTATTTACTAGGTAAATATATCTAAGTATATGGATAATCGAACACACAGTAATAAACAACCATCAGAGCCCTGATAGGGTCAAATAGGCCTCATCCTAAAGAAAGAAAATTTTTACTATTATAAGTAAAAGGCACACATGTAAATATATTCACACACACACTATCTAACACTATACTACTCTGATTTACTATAAACCACACAAAAGAGCTATATATATAAAAATACAAAAAATTTCTACTGGCCCGAGCCTCTCTTCGATGCGAACCGTTACAGCGGCAAACTAGATCTGAGGGATAGTACCGGAGGATCATGGGATAGAACTGTGCCTCGAGCTTTCTCTGAGATGCAGAGCTTGTGGTGTGGCCAACTCGGAACCCGTGTGTAAGAACAAACGGCGAGATTGAACAATTTTACTTATATATGTATATGTATGTATATATATATATATATATATATATATATATATATATATATATATATATATATATATATATATATATATATACATTATAGACAGACACACATATACAATATGTACATTATAGACCATTGTGGGAAAAGATGATGATGGCATAGAGTGAAAGTATACAGGATTAACAGAAATAGTATTTTTGATGCAAGATTTTAAGAAAAATAGCAATAGCTGTACATAATATTATTATATTTACTAGGTGACAAAACATATTATAAATACTAAAGCCACACAAAAGTGGAATAAGGAGATTCTCCAAATAGGGGTATGCATAGTTAAGGGTGCACAAAATAAGCAAGAAGCAGCTAGAAGTATTTAGAGGAAAATAGCTAAGAAACCACGGTACCAGGAACAGATACATTAGGACAGAAAGTAATAGAGGGATTGAAAGATAATGAAGTATTTGACTTACAGGTTAAAATAGTTCCACATACCAGGGACTGAGAAAAGTATACTTAAAAAAAAAAAAGAAAGCGAGGAGTATTAAGTAAAAGGTTAAAGTCTTTATGTACATTACTTGAAACTGGCTATACTGATTACATGTATACAGCTTGGGCATGTCTGCAAAATAACTTGATATTGCGTACAGGAGAATAGTATGCATCATAAACTAAGCATATAAGATTTAAGAGACATAAATTGAAAGCTGAATATTTAATATTGTGCACAGTGATCAAAACTGCACATTCATTTAAGGACCCGGGTATATGGATAGATCCAGTTTTGAATTTTTCTAATCATATCAACCAAATGTAAAAGAAATTAAAGAACTTACAGACGTGAGCAACTCAGCTGGATGACTGTAAATGACATATCTCAGATCAATAAATACATAATATGGTCCAATAGGAATAGTGATGTAGGAAGTTTGGTGGATAGTTAAAAAATATGAAGGTATGATTCAAAGAATAATATTAAAGCTATGAAGGAAAATGTACAAAAATAAAAGATGGCAATGGAAAAAAGTAGTTATGTTCTTACCATAACGTTCCATGTGAACTGTTCATCTCACCTTTGTTCTTACACACGGGTTCGGAGCCGATCCTCGGCTCCGAGTCGGCCACATCACCAACTCCGCATCTTCGAGAAAGCTCGAGGCACAGTTCTATCCCATGATCCTCCGGTGCTAACCCTCAGAACTAGTTTGCTAACATCAGAAGAATCCCACTAGTTATTGCGCCCTAAGCGCATAGAAAAAACACAACCACACTGTCTGATACTCTGTCATCAAATAGAAGAGAAAGGATGCCATCCCTGATGTACACTAGGAAGCTCAAGAATAACAATATCAGGATAAGAAAGTTTCACAAGTCCTGGTCCAGGCTGGATTCTTTCTAATTTCTTTCTATTTCGGAAATTTACATCCACTGTCCGGGTATCGAACCACCGATCACTCCTGTCTGATCTAAGATTACTTCTCTAACTAGATCATCAATCATCTACCCCCCAAGTAAATAAACCACAGACAAACATTTGACCAGACTCACCCCAATGCTACTTATCTTCTTTTTAAAAATGATTAAACGTAATTTCATCCTCGCTATTGTTATGCATCCAATCATTTGACAGAATAAATAAAAAATTCTTGATCTCTTTGTTTAAGATTTATTATTCCTTCAGCACAGTTTATCCATTCTCTTAACACTTTATAAAATGCATATACTACGCTACAAATAAACAAAGAATACTTCAAGAGGATAGTGATTAATAATGGATTAGGCAGGGTTGCCCCTATCGCCACTTTTATTCAACCTCTATATACCTCCTACCTCTACTATTTAGTAAGAGACCATTATCCCATATATTCAAGGTTATTAAATGCGAATAATACCCCCAACGCATCGCCGATGATTTGAATATTTACTATTCCCTTCCCAACTCTGATATTAACAAAACAATCTTCTAACTCAGAAAATAGTTTAATCTCTGCAATAAGATGCTATCTGATGCTATGGTTTCTGAAGAAGATACCTATTTCCTTCCTTTTATTTAAAACAAGACCCATTATTTCTTCTGGGTCCATTGCCAACCATTCGAAGATTCCCTGCTAAAGTTCCAGATTAACCCAACTCTATACCCAACTTATGTTAATAAATAGCATACTATTCCCCAACTTAAACAAGATGTACAATGAAATCCTCCTTTTTTTGCCCTACGATGGAAGATGGATATAGATATCATCACATCTTTTGGAGTTGCGCTTTACACAGGCTTTGATGTGCCCTCACCAGAAATAATGGGCTAAGAAAATCTAAAATCTAAATCCTCTGCTCCTCCTCCCATATACTCCCTCCCGAAGGAAGGACGCTAAGAATATACATTTATAATGTATTATTTTTTATTTTGTTATAACTAAAAGTCAATAAAAAGAAATTTAAAAAAAAAAAAAAAAAAAAAAAGAATAACAATATCAAGAGAAGACTGAACTCGAATTTAGTCGTACCCATTCTTCCAGAACGCAGGATGGGGGTTGGAGGGGGGAATGTAAGAACAAAGGTGAGATGAACAATTCACATGGAACGTTATGGTAAGAACATAACTTCTTTATGTGAAATTGTTCGATCTCGCTATTTGTTCTTACACACGGGTAGCGTCCCTAGCTCCTTTACCCTGGGTGGCTCAAGAGAGAACATTCCTGAGAACAGTGGAACCAAACGTCACCCTGTTTCTGGGGTTTTTATCTAATTTGTAGTGAGCGATAAATGTATGTGGTTTTGCCCAAGTTGCCGCCGCACAAATGGTATCTAATGGCAAGTGAGCGGCATGGGCCAAAGAAGTAGCAATCACCCTCGTAGAATGAGCCCTGGGGTTAAAGGGGAGTTGTTGCTTTGATTCTGAATATACGAAATTTATACAGTCTGAGAGCCATTTGGATAAAGTAACTTTTGTTACCGCCTTTCCCTTCCTTTGGTCAGCATATGATACAAATAGTTGGTCTAACTTTCTGTATTCCTTCGTCCTAAGTAAAATCTCAGCTGCCTGTGGACGTCCAATTTGTGCAGCATGTTTTCCAACTTGTTGGAGTGATTTTTGAAGAAGGTGGGTAGTTCAATAGACTGATTAATATTCTGAACCGAACAAACCTTTGGAAGGAAGGATGGATTGGTGCGCAATGTTACTCTATCTGGATGAAAAATCATGTATGGAGGCCGGACAGTCAACGCTTGCAACTCTGGCAACCATAAAAAGTGTCTTCCATGACAAACATTTAAGAAGGGTTGTGGCGGTTGGTTCGAATGGGGGCAACATGAGCTGTGATAACATCAGGTTAAGATTCCATGGGGCAACTGGATTATGAAAGGGGGGACGGAGGTGAAAGGTACCTTTCATAAAGGCTTTGCAAAGTCTGTGGGACATGAGAGAACCATCTCCCTGACCAACATGAAAATTAGATATAGCCGCAAGCTGTACCCTTATCATGGAAGTCGATGCTCCTTCATGAAAAAGTGTCGAAAGAAATTCTAATATCTTGTGTACTGGAGCCCCGGATGGATCTATACCCTGCTGCGAGGCCGAGTACGCAAAACATTTCCATTTGCTGCTGTATAGCTTCCTCGTGGATGGCTTGTGGGAAGATACAATTATGTGTTGCACTGCAGGGGACAGTAAATTTGACCTGGCTAAGATGGGAAGCGGAGCAGCCAAGCTGTCAGTTTGAGGGACTTGAGAGATGTGTGAGGAACTTCCGACGAGTGCGTCAACAGGTCTGGTAATGGGTCCAGAATCCACGGGTTCTCCACCTGATGAGTTTGACGAAAGGGGAACCAGATTTGTCGAGGCCAGAATGGGGCTATCAAAATTATGGTCCTTTCCAGACGTTTGGCTTTCTGCAGGAATTTGGGAATCAGCGGAACATGGGGAAAAGTGTAAAGGAGACCCGGGGGCCAATCGTGTACCAGTGCATCCCTGAGGGCACCCCCCAGAGGGGGTAGTAGGGCAAAGTAGCTTCTGCATTTGGCATTCAATGGGGATGCAAATAGGTTGCAGCAAGGCTGGCCCCATCTGCGGAAAATCTTTTCTGCTACTTGAGATTTGAGGGACCACTCGTGAGGCAACAGGATGGCTCTGCTCAACCTGTCCGCAATGACATTGGATGTCCCCGGGATGTGCGTTGCTATCAGAAAGCGTCCAGTAGACACAGCCCATTGCCAAATCCTGTGGGCCTCTCTGCACAATGGATAAGACCTGGTTCCCCCCTGTTTGTTGATGTACCAGACTACTGACATGTTGTCTGTCTGAACTGTCACTGTTCCCAGAGGTAAGGACTTGTGAAAGTGTTGCAACGCCAGAAACACTGCCATCAGCTCTAGGACATTGATGTGCAGGTTGTACTCCAACCTGGACCATTGACCTTGGACTGTTCTTCCCTGAAAAAGTCCCCCCCACCCTATCAGGGAAGCGTCCATGGTTAAAGTAGCTATAGGACTGGGCAACACAAACGGTCGGCCTGCTGTTAGGTCCTAACTGTGCATCCACCACAGGAGATCTCGTTTGCAGGAGTTTGTGATTAAGATCTCGTGAGATAGCGGAAGCTGTCAGTAAGACCACTGCATGAACAGCATCCATTGAAGAATCCTCATATGCATCCTGCCTAGAGGGACTATGATAGGAGCAGCTGCCATCATTCCTAGCACCCTCAAGATTTGCTGTGCAGGGACTGTCCTACTCTGAAGAAGGAAAGAAACTTGATCTCTTAGGGCTGATACTCTTGGTGGGGGGAGTTTGATTCGAGCCAGGGAAGTGTCTAATTCTGCCCCTATAAATGAGATACGCTGTGAGGGTGATAAGACAGATTTTCCAAAATTGACTGTTATACCCAGAGAGGAGCAAAGGTTGATGGTGTAATCCCTGGCTTGCACAAGATGATACTCGGTGGTGACAGACAGGAGCCAGTCATCTAGGTAAGGAAACACTCGGAATCCCATTTGTCTCAAGTGAGACACTACTACTGCCATGCATTTGGTGAACACCCTGGGGGCTGAGGTGAGGCCAAAGGGCAGAGCACGAAACTGGAAGTGACTGGCTCCCAGCCGGAAGCGCAGGTGATCTCTGGACACTCTGGCCACCTTGATATGGTAGTACACATCTTTGAGATCTATAGAGCACATCCAGTCGCCCTCCTGTAGGAAAGGAAGGATCGACTGTAGCGTGACCATCCAGAACTTTGCCTTCTTCACGAAAGTGTTGAGTCTGCTGAGGTCCAATATTGGCCTCCAGTCCCCTGTTTTCTTTGGAACTAAAAAGAACCTTGAGTAAGTTCCGGATCCTATCTGGTCCACTGGGACTGGTTGGATGACTCTGTTTTCGAGCAGCCTTTTTATTTCTACGACTGCCTGGTCTAGCAGACTGGGTGGAACATCTGGGAGTTTTTTGGGGGCAGGTGGAATTTTTATAAATGGAATATTGTAACCTCTGGTAACTATGCTTCTTACCTAGGAATCCGATGTAAGATTTAGCCAAGCCTCTGGGTATAAAGCCAAGCGACTCCCGACTGCCTCCAGAGTAGGACAGCTGGGCCTGCACTCAGGAGTGCTGGAAGGGCTTACCAGAGAACGTATCTCTGTCGCCCTAATTCTGTGGACCCCCCCCCCTCTGCCACCTGGGCGGCATCTTCCATTTCTTCCCCCTCCTCTGCCTCTGGAGGGGGCATCACTCTGTGTGGGCTGAAAGGATCCCTGAGTCTTTCGGAACCACATTTTTCTGCCTCTTTGCCCTTTGGGCTATGGTCTAGACGGGGCAGAAAAATGGACCCCTACAGCAGACAGGGTCTTCCCTTCTTGCTCGCACCTAGTGAGAGTCTCCTTTACTTTGGGGCCAAACAAGGAGGCACCATCAAAGGGGGCGTTAGTAAAGGAAGACTTGAAGGCTTCCGCAAAGGAGCATAGGCGCAACCAGGATTGCCCTCCTCAGAGCAATCGCTGAGGCTGCCGCTCTACTCAATCCTTCGGCTGCGTATGAGATATGACTCATGGAAGAGTTTACTATGGAATTGAGGATGTTAAGCTGTGCTGTCACTTTCTCAGAGACAGCAGCATCTGTGTTACCCTGGAGAGCATCTCTCAGTTCCTTAAGGAGATCTCTCTGCAGACGAGTGAAATGCGTAAGATAGTTGAGCGATCGGATGGAAAAAGTCGCAGAACTAAACACGCGCTTCCCATACCTGTTCATCATCCTAGAATCCTTATTAGGAGGATGGACAGAGGAAGATGATTCAGACATTTCCTTTTTAGTGGCTGCTGCTACCGCCATAGTATCCACGGGAACTCATTTGTAAGATAACTTTTGTCTTGAGGGGCCATAATGTATTTGTTTGGTCTGCGGGGAACTGGTTCCACTGTATCAGGTGTTTCCCACGCCCTTCGGGCTATTAGGTCCATTAGCTCGTCAAATGGCGGGGTCACCCAGGAGGTAGAAGGTTGAGCCCCAAATGCCTTCAGCAACACCGATTCGTCCACAGAAGGGGCAAGAGTCTGCCAGTCTCCCCTCTGTCTCAAGATTTCCAAAATGTCAGCAAAAAAGACATCTTCAGAAGGGGACCGTGGAGACCCTTCTGCTTCATCCAAATCGGTATCAGATGTCAGAGATTCCTGTGGGGAATCAATGTGCCTCCTCTTGCACAATCTTTTCCTCGGTAAATCCTCAGAGGGGGCTTCTGGGGAGGCATCCGAGGAACCAGGGCCGCCCTCTGGGGCTGGCTGAGGCACTGGGTCTCGACGCTTGGTAGGAACCGAAGGTACAAAAGCAGAACGCGGCCCCTTTGGGGAAGGAGAGGAAGACTCCAATGACGTATGTGTCTGTTCAGACAAGACCTTCCTCATGATGTCGAAGGCACCGTTGCCCTGGTCTGAGGACGCCACCGGTTCCGAAGAAGTCGGTAGCTTCCCTGGAGCCGGGACTATGGGCTCCGACCCTGAGAATGGAGCCGAGCTGATCTGAGCCGAGACCCCAAGGGGAAGAGTGAGGAACCGAAAGTTCAGTTCAACTGTCCGCCCCGGAACCTAGGAAAGATCGTCGGCTCCGAGACCCCCCGGCTGGTTCCGAAGGTGTCGAGGTCAATGGTGCCGACAGTGCTACTGGAGGCTTCGGCACCAAGGGCTCTACAATCATTGGCTCTTCGATTCCTGGCACCGACGACTCGACGGGTCTCGGAGGAGGATTTGTCGAGGGTGCGGGAAGGGCTTCGAGTTTCGAAACCAATTGGGACGAAACCTCGATCAGTTTGGACAGAGCCGAGTTCTCCATTAGCTTCTGTACCACTCGGTCCACGTCGGAGTCGGAAAGCGGCCTCGAAGAATGGGTCGAAGGGGCCAAAGCCGTCACCGAGTGAAGGATTGAAAGTGGTGGTACCTCCGACACCGGCTCCAAGACCTGAGCCTCGATCAGAGACAAACATTCAATGCCTGACCCCGAGGTCTGTGGAGCCGGCGTCCGAATCTGAAAAGAGGTGCTCGGAGCCGAGGACTTAGGCTCCGACACTCTTGTAGACTTCGACCCCTTCGAAGACTTGGACACTTGTTCAGTCTTGTCCAGGACCTCCTGAAAATCGGGTTGTAATAACCCTCTGTCCACCAACTTCCTGCGTCTTTCTAGCATGACCGTCCCACTGAAGGAATGACAGATGGAACAGTCTTCCTGCAAGTGGAGAGGGCCAAGACAGTAGACGCAGGAAGAATGGTTATCAGTTATGGACATCTTTTGTCCACACTGACACCTTTTAAAGCCTGACTTAGCTTTCTCAGACATATCAACCCGTATTAAGCACTATAAAGTATCTAGTAATATATACTCACACTAGCTATATACTAATAACACACTATATACACTATAACACACTATAACACACTATATAGGTGATAAAGATTAATACTTATATATATATATATATATATATATATATATAAAGATAAGTTAAGACAGGAAATTTAACAATTTTAGATCCTACTGTCAGTCCTGGCAGAATCAAACAAGGCCTTAACTGAAGTATAACACTAAAACTATTTTAACTACTTTAACTATAAGAAAAAACACACTCTAATTATAACTATCACACTCCACACGGTAATCTACTTTTTAATAAACTACGAATTGGTAACAAGCTTCAAAAATAGTAAGAAAAATACTGGCCCGAGCCTCTCATGATGCGATCTGCTGCAGCAGCAAACTAGATCTGAGGGTTAGCACAGGAGGATCATGGGATAGAATGAGATGTTATGTACCTACCACAACGTTCCATGTTAGTTGTCTTCTCTCGCCTTCTTTCTTGCTGGATGGGTTTGGAGTCGATCTGCTCCGACCCGGCCACTTACTAAAGCTCGAGAGCTTATTTTACCGGCTCGAGGCAACCCTATATCCCATGATGCTAGACGATAAATCCCCAGATCTCGTTTGGAAGCTGAAAAAACATAGCATAGGCCAATAAAACAAAAATCCTCCAACTGGAAAGAGGAGGAAGAGGGATAAAACCCCCCAAAGATAATTATCTGCAGTATAGATATCCTAGGACACCTAGATGGTGAACAAGGGAATAAAAGGACCCTTCAAGGAAGGGAAGATCTTCTCGGTCTGTCCAGGCTAGGGGGATGGTGGGTGGGACGCAAGAAAGAAGGTGAGAGAAGACAACTAACATGGAACATTATGGTAGGTACATAACTTCTCAATGTTAAGTTGTCAATCTCGCCTTCATTCTTGCTGGATGGGACCGCGTCCCTAGCATCTTCATCCTGGGTGGCTCATTGGAACAGACTCTTAAGAATGGTGGAACCAAATGTTGCTCTGTCCCTGGAGGCCATGTCCAATTTGTAATGCGAAACAAAGGTATGAGGAGAGGCCCATGTGGCTGCCACACAGATAGTGTCTATTGGTAGTCTAACTTGAAAAGCTGTAGCTGTAGCTAGTGCTCTAGTTGAATAGGCTTTTGGCTTAGAAGTTAATTCCCTGCCTCTGAGTTGATAAATAGATGTAATCCCAGAAGACAGCCACCTAGATAGGGTTACCTTGGAAACAGGAAGGCCTTTCTTATTTTCTGTGTACGATAAAAACAGTTGATCAGACTTCCTTATTTGTTTGGTTCTATCCAAATAGTATCGGAACTGGCAGTGAACATCTAGATAATGTAGCTTTTGCTCCGCTCTATTAGTATAGTTTGGGAAAAAAACTGGGAGATCAATTGATTGATTTAAATTTGTCTGCGAAGCCACCTTGGGTAAGAAGGATGGATTAGTCCTTAGAGAAACTCTGTCTTTATGGAAGATTAAGTAGGGAGGATGAATGCAGAGGGCGTGAAGCTCAGATACTCTCCTAGCCGAAGTAATGGCAACTAGAAAGAGTGTTTTCCAGGAAAGAAATTTCAATGAACAGGAGACCGCAGGTTCAAAGGGGGGGAGAATCAAGGATGTTAAGACTAAATTAAGATCCCACTGAGGTGGAGGGTCTTTGATCAGAGGCTTAAGTAAATATACACCTTTAAGGAAAGCTTTGCAAAGCTTATTGGACATGATGTTGTGGTCCGATAAGCCTGTATGAAAATTCAATATGGATGCCAACTGAACCTTTACTGTAGAGGCAGAAGACCCTGAATGAAAAATTTCAGCTAGGAAGTCTAAGACCGAATGAATTGGGGCAGTAAAGGGATCTATATTCCTTGCCTTTGCCCAGAAGGAGAAATGTTTCCATTTACTAGTGTAAATCCTTCTGGTGGAAGATTTAAGGGAAGCTACTATGATATCCCGGACGGGATTAGAAATCATAGGAAGCCTGGCTAAAGACGGAAGTGGAGCAACCAAGCAGTGAGGTTGAGAGAATGTAGGGATTGGTGCAGCTGCCCCGACTGATGGGTCAACAGATCTGGAGCTGGGTCCAGATGCCAAGGCTGCACAAAAAGATAATGATGTAGGAACGGAAACCATATCTGTCGAGGCCAATAAGGGAAAATGAGAATCAACTTGGCTCTCAAGGCGGTTGCTTTCTGAATTACTTGTGGGATTAGAGGAAAGGGTGGAAAGGCATAGAGAAGTCCCCGAGGCCAATCTTTGACTAGAGCGTCTCTGAGGGGATGGCCTGGAAGGGGGAAGAGGGTGAAGAAGTCGGGGCATTTGCTGTTTTGGGGTGTAGCAAAAAGATCGCAGCAAGGAAGGCCCCACTTCTGAAAAATCTCTTCCGCTACCGATTGTTTGAGAGACCATTCGTGTGGCATGAGTATAGCTCTGCTCAACCAGTCTGCTATAATGCTGGACTTCCCGAGGATATGCGTTGCTATCAGAAACCGCTGAGAGGAGATCGCCCATTGCCAAAGTCTGAGTGCCTCTCAACACAGGGGATAGGACTTGGTTCCGCCTTGCTTGTTGATATACCACACTACGGACATATTGTCCGTTTGGATTGCAATAGTTCCTAGGGGAAGAGAGTCGTGGAGGGCTTGCAACGTTAAAAGCACTGCTCTCATCTCTAGGACATTTATGTGCAGGTGGCGTTCGAAAGGTTGCCAAGTGCCATGGACCATCCTGCCCTGAAAATGCCCCCCCAGCCCGATCAGGGAGGCATCCGATGTCACCGTGGCAACCGAGGGAGGAGGAACGAAGGATCTGCCTTGATGGACTTGAGGGGACAATATCCACCAGGACAGATGACTTTTGCAAGTTGGAGTTATCATGATCTTGTGGTGCATGGGGAGTTGCTGAAAGGACCATTGGGTGAAAAGCATCCACTGTAGAAGACGTATGTAAAAACGTGCAAGGGGAAGAAGTGTTATGGCGGCCGCCATAAGACTCAATACTTTCAGACATACCTGGCCTGAATTTTGTTGCTCTGAAGAAGAACATGGACATGGTTTTGAATATCTAAGACCCTTTGATCTGTTAACTTTGCTGAAAGTTGTACGGTGTTCAAGTTGGCGCCTATAAAGGTAATAGACTGACAAGGCGACAAGGCAGACTTTTCGAAATTTATAGAGATTCCTAGCCCTCTGCAAATGTGAATGGTGTAAGCTCTGGCTTGGAGAAGTTGATGCCTGGTGGTGGCAGTGAGGAGCCAGTCGTCTAGATATGGAAACACCTGGAATCCTTGCCGTCTCAGGTGAGCCGTAACCGCTGCCATACATTTGGTGAACACTCTGGGGGCTGTAGTGAGACCAAAGGGCAGGGCTCTGAACTGGTAGTGACTGGCCCCCAGCCAAAAGCAGAGGAAACCTTCTGGAGCGCCTGTGAATTTTGATGTGATAGTACGCATCCTGAAGGTTCATGGAGCACATCCAATTGTCTTTGCCCAGAAAGGACAGAATGGACTGTAGCGTGACTATCCGGAATCTTGTTCTCTTTACAAACTTGTTTAGTTTGCTGAGATCTAATATTGTTCTCCAGTCCCCTGTCTTTTTCGGTACCAAAAAGAACCTTGAGTAGATTCCGGATCCTAGTTGGTCTGCTGGGACTGGCTGGATGGCTCCTTTTGCTAGCAGTTTTGATATTTCTGATACTGCTAGTTCCCTTAGACTGGGTGGAACGTCTGGAAGGGTTCCCTTTTGAATTGGGGTTTGGATAAAGGGAATTTTGTAACCCTCAGATATGATTGACTGTACCCATGTGTCTTGAGTAAGGGAAAGCCAGGCTATTGGGTACAGCGACAATCTTCCCCCGACTGCCTCCGAAGATGGACAATTGGGCAACATCTCAGGGATGCTGGAAGGGTTTGTCAGAGAGAGGCTCCCTGCTACCCTGGTTCTGCGGACCCCCTCTGCCCCTAGGGCGGCATCTGTTGTTACCCCCTCTGCCTCTGGGGGTAAACAGACCTCTTGCGTCAGGCGTGACTCCTTGAGATTTGCGGAACCACATTTTCCCACCCTTCTGACCCTTAGGGTATGGTCTTGAAGGGGTGGAGAAACGGACTCCTATGGCAGAAAGAGTCTTGCCATCTTGTTCACATCTGGTCAAGGTGTCTTTCACTTTGGGTCCGAACAAAGCTGAATCATCAAAAGGGGAATTTGTGAAGGACGCCTTGAAAGGGTCCGTGAAATTACACAGCCGCATCCAGGCGTGACGCCTTAAGGCCACTCCTGTGCCCGCTGCCCTACTCTCTCCATCGGCTGCATATGAAATTAGACACATGGAGGAGTTAACAATCGAGTTCAGGGTTCCAAGCTGTGAGTTTATTTTATCCTGGGATCCAGCAGCTGATGGATCCTGTAAGACTTCTCCCAACTCTTTGAGAATATCTCTCTGAAGGCGGGTGAAGTGACACAAGTAATTCAGCGACAGCATGGCAAAGGTCGCTGAAGAAAACATCCACTTACCGTACCTATCCATGGTCCTAGAATCCTTATTAGGAGGATGGATAGGTACTGAAGGATCAGCTAGTTCCTTCTTGGTGGCTGCAGCCACCACCATGGCATCCGCCGGTACATCTTTTGTTAGGAATTGCTTGTCAACTGGTGCTGTGATGAATTTAGATGGCCTCCGAGGGGTGGGTTCAACCGAATCTGGGGCCGACCACGCCTTCCGAGCCACTACTTCCATAAGGGGGTTGAAAGGCGGAGACACCCAGGAGGTGGAGGGTCGAGAACCAAACGCCTCCAGGTACACCGACTCATCCTCGGAAAGATTAAGGGAAGACCAGTTCCCCCTCTGCTTTAGGATTTCTAGGATGTCTGAGAAAGAGACATCCTCAGAGGGGGACTTTGGGGATCCCTCCAACTCATCCAAGTCGGTGTCAGATGTAATGGACTCAGGGGAGTCCACATGCTTCCTCTTACATGTCCTCTTACGTGGAGACTCCACTAACAGGTCAGGAGAAGCCTCGGAAGAGGAAGAAATTCCCAGTGTGGAAACCTGAGGCGTTGGATCTCTGGGTCCGGGAGCAAGAGAGTGGGAAGAGACATCAGCAGGCACTGTAGTGGGAGGAGCTGATGGAGCTGACCGTTGACTATGCCCTGGGGCTAGTGCGCTCCTCATCACCTCGAAGGCTCCCCTATCAGAAAGGCCAGAGGGGCCCCACTCCGAAGAGGTAGGAACCCCAGGCCGCACCGACAGGGAAGGCTCCAAGGCCGATGTCGGGGCCGAGCTCACCAGCGCCGACGCTCCGAAAGAGAGAACGGGGTCAGACAATGGACCGATGCCACTCGCCCCCTCGGAGCCGATGAGAGAGATCAGGCGCCCAGATCCGTCCAATGAAGGTATCAAGGAGGAGATCGGAGCGGAAGACAAAGGAGCCGAAGGGGGCGGTATCGGCTCTGACGCCACAACAGTCACGGCTCGAGGAGCTCCGGCTCCAAACTCTGAGGGAGAGTCAAAGGAGGAAAAGTAGGTGGAGTCGTAATAGCTACCGTCTGATGAGATGGGCTAGAGATCATCTGGGCCAATGCCTGAGACTTTAACAGCCTACTTACCACTCTCTCAAGGTCGCGATCTGAAAGTCTGGACGACCGAGAAGAACGGCTCCGATGGCTCCGCTCCGAGAGCAGGGGAGATCTCGGAGCTGAATAGATGGACTCCAATGAAGGGGATCTTGACCTCTTCTTAGATGGAGCCAATGGAGCCGAGGACACATCGGCTCCAGCCGGAGCCAACAGTGAAAGCACGGGCTCAGAGGTATCTGCACCGAGTGGTGCCGAGACCGGAACCTGTTACTCAAAGGGATCGGATCCAGCCGGAGCCGATCTAGGCACAGACAAGGAGCCAGCAGCCGAAGGCTTAGTACTTGGAGCCGACGGTTTTGCTGGTTTCGAGGGCCTCCCCGACGCAGACTTAGTCGGGGAGCCCTCAGGCTTTAACAAGCCCCTCAGTATAAGTTTGTTCCTGCGCTCCTGCAGGACTCTTGGACTGAATGCATGACATACAGAACAAGAGTCCTGCAGGTGCAGGGGTCCCAGGCAGTAAACACAAGAAGTGTGACCGTCTGTCAGAGACATTTTCTGACAGCACGAGTCACACTTCTTAAAGCCTGAGACCTTAGTTTCCTTTGGTTCCTTCAACATAACAGTGTCGAGGGTTCACAAAGGTAAGCGAAAAACACACACACACACACACACACACACACACACACACACACACACACACTCTCAAAAAACTATAAAATAACAATAAAAATGTTAATAGGGATACTGACACACCCAAACACTCCACAGGATCCCTAAGAAAATTTAGGAAAGGGGCAGGCTTAAGGCCTAACCTAAGAGTGGAGGGGGGGGTATAAGGGATAAAAAGGCAAGGTATAAAACAGTGATAGAGTTAAAGGTAGTTTCTAACTATTGAAAAAAAGGACAACTGGGTGAAAAAATTAACTCAAAAGGGTGACTGAATACTATATGTATAAAGACTTACCAGGAGCCGGTAAAAATACGCACCTCACAAGCGAAAGCGGCAAACGAGATCTGGGGAGTTATCGCCTAGCATCATGGGATATAGGGTTGCCTCGAGCCGGTAAAATAAGCTCTCGAGCTTTAGTAAGTGGCCGAGTCAGAGCGGAGGATCGGCTCCGAACCCATCCAGCAAGAATGAAGGCGAGATTGACAACTTAACATCTGTGCCTCGAGCTTTCTCGAAGATGCGGAGCTGGTGATGTGGCCGACTCGGAGCCGAGGATCGGCTCCGAACCCGTGTGTAAGAACAAACGGCGAGATTGAACAATTTCACATTGTTTATTATTAATGCATATGAACCCATTTTGCAAGTGTGTTGAGTAAGTAAACTCGCTGGGAAATAAAAGTGCTACTGCCCCCTCTATGGAAAAGACTCCCATCCCATTTGAAGCAGAGTTCCTCCCTAACACAATTCAAATGTAACTTGGACAACTGGATGGGAAACAGGAAAATGTATCCCTGATTTGGCACCTATGGGCACAAGCTGCCTGTAAATGCTTCCTCTCCTAGGACCCCACTTGTAAATGTTTAAACACCCAAATCCCTGCTTACACTTATCAAGGGTACCAGAACTTGTCAGAGATTTGGGATGCATGGTTAGGGTTAAAAAGTCCCTTGTGGTTGCTAGACTTGCAAACACGTATGAACCTATGAGACTGAGTACAGTGTAACAATGATCTCCTTGGACATGCCTTGGACATGCCCTTACTTATAAGTTGCACAATGTAGAATGAGTTTCTCACCATAGTGGACACATGGTGGTCAAAGGTCAGGTTACTGTCAACATATGTTCCTAGACCCCTGAGCATTGCGTCTACTTTTAGACGGTATATTATCAGTGTGATAATTTCCAGGGGTAGCCTTTCCAAATGGAACTGTTATGCATTTTTTTGCATTGTGCTTTAGTCCATGGCTCTGGCACTGATTGTTTGTCTGCTTCTGGCCCTCTTGAAGGCTACCTGTGTCTTTAAGGGATTAAACAAAATCTAGGTTGCACAGCCAGAGGCTCTTAAGTAGATGCCAAAAAGGACATGACCCAGCATTACTCCCTGTGTGACTCTGCTAGAGATTGGTCTCTTTGTGGAGGTGGATTGCCTTATCCTAATTTTATGTGTCCTATCAGTGAGCCAGCTGGCTATCCATTGGGTGACATCTGGTTCATGCCTAATTTTGTAAGCTTATCTTGGCCAGTTCAAGGTAGGCAGGGTGCACTACTTTGCCTTCATCCATAGCTTTACTAACTTTCTCAAAAAAGTCCACTAGGTTAAGTAGGCATGATTTGCCTTTGACAAAAGCAAGCTTGGTAGGGACCAGTGTCTAAAGGTTTCCTATGTCACTGTTTATCAGATTTATGATAATTCCTTCTATGGTCTTGCATATGAGACTAGTCAGATGTATGGGTCAGTAGTTCCCTGGGTCCATTGGAGGACACCTCTTGTGTAGAAGGATAACTGCTGAAGTCCTCCAATCATTTGGCACAAAGCCTGTTTAGAGGCTATGGTTAAACAGAGATTCCAGTGGGTCTGGCAGATCACATTTCATGCTATTCAGAGTGCATCTTAGGATATTATTTTACTTAAAACAGCACAGTGAGTACCTGCACCCCAGTGACAGTTGGTGAAGAAATGGTGGGGATATTTCCTGGGAAATGATGAGGGGTAAACTGGAGCAAACTTTATCGGTCAGCAGATTTGCTATATCCTCTGGTTCCATATAATAGGTGCTTCCATTCATCATTAGTTTTGCAAATTGTTCAGTGTTGCCCTTAAGGTTGACATAAATTAAGAAAGCCTTATAGTTGCCGTTAACTTGGGATGCTATTTTTGTCTCAAATTTGGCTTTTGTGGACTTGATCAGTCCTCTGAGTTGCTTGTTCAGATTGATGAGGGAGTTTTTACCTTACTGGGTAATGCCCTTCCTGTTTCTAGACAATATTTTCTTTCTTTTGTTACACAGCCTATTTATACTGGAATTCCACTTTTTTTTCAAATAATACAGTATTAAAATTGATTTAACTGTGTTGCATGATTATTAACTGAACTGGAAGTTTTGACTCTGTTCTTCAGTTAGTGCTGCTTGAATTTTATTATTTGTTAGTAATTGCAGCAGGTGTGGGGGTAGCCACATTCTATGATTTCCTGTCCTTGCCTATTTAAGTGGTACAGTGTCAGGAAAATATGTATTAATGTGTGTATGCTTAATGCTAATTAGAAACCAAATAAGTTAACACGTTTTTCATTCTATTTTATATGCACTGTTTTATATATAGTTGAGTTTCATATGAGACTGAAAAGATGCTTTTGGAAACTGCAGTGTGCTTTCTGAAACTTGCAAGATGCCCTCTGACCTAGTAATTGCTAGCACAGCAATATTCATGTTTATGCCTTTTGGAAATGTACTTGAGAAGCAGGTGGTTATCTGCTAGGTCAGGAGAGAATGAATGAACAATGCTATATCCTGTAAATGTAATGTTTTTAAACAATCAGCTCTGTTCGAAGTATGAGAACATGTGCAGCTGCAGAAGTTTAGAGATAGTATAGACAAAGGATTGTTAGAGAAATGAACTGCTTGCTTTGTGCTTGAATTAGCCATAGTACCTTGAATGGTAACATTGCATGTATCTAACCGGTAGTAGCCAAGGCCACGTTGTTTTCCTTACGAAGTTTCTCACAAAAATTGATAAATCAGCAGAATTTTATGAAAGCAATTATTAGTAAATGATGATGACAAAACTTGTGATTCACTACGTCAGATTGGTAGGCAATGTCTTATTAGAAAGTGTATAAAAATGTAAGCATTTCCTGTTACTGTGAGAAGGTGTAAAATTGTGGTACACGTGATAAGAAGGGTTGCAGTGCACAAAAAGTTCCCGAGACCCGCCCCTAACCGAAGATGCAAAATATATGCAATTTCAGCGTGCCGATAATGTTAAGTATTATACAAAATTGGTTGATAAATACAAATTTGATGGTAATTTGGATAAATCTTCACTTATTAAACTTGTTAGACAACTTAAAACAGACGCGAAAGGTCAGCTAAAAAAAGCAACAGCAATTAGGAGTCCCTCAGGCACACAGGTGGCTTGAGGAAGCAAATCGCAGGGAACAAAAGATTAAAAATTCAAAAGCAATGTTCTTAGATAAAGAAGATAATAACTTGGTAATAGCGACAGCCCCTCCTCCGCCCCCTCCACATCCTTTACCGGAATATGAAGCGAGTGGACAAGCTGATCCACCTCTGCTATACCCAGCTGTTCCTGCAAAATCAAAACAGTTTGTCAGGGATCCTCTCGAGACCAGGTCTCGAACACGCAACTTAAGAGGGGATATTGAATTATATGAAATAAATAGAAATTCACAAGCTATGAGTGAGGAAGAGATATGTCCACTCATAGAAGTACCAAATCCACAGGCAGGACAGGATCCGACTCTTCTAGTATACAGACCGTGGACACCAGAAGACATCCGGAAAGCCACAGAGGGAATTTCCCATCCAAAAGTTAATTTTAGAAAATTCTTAGAAGACTTACAGGGCACGAGGTTAAGTTACCATTTGAATGGAGAAGAAGTAGAAAAAGTAGTTAGACAAATTGTAGGTCCAGATTGGCACATGATCAGTGGCAACTGGAATCCCGTGACATGAGCTTAGAACACTCCCACATAGTAATGCAGAACTGGACAACAGAGTGAAAGGTCTGACGGACCGAATCTCTGAGAAATGGAAGCCTAGGGCTGATTGGACTTGCATTAATCAATGCATACAACAAGAAGGTGAAACTGTTGATAGATATTATGCCAGATTATTAGAATGTTTTAATAACCATTGTGGAATGCAGGTACCTGAAGATCAAACACATGATTTCCCATATGAGCAACAGCTAAAGAATGCATTCTTAAAAGGCAGTATAGCTCCCATTAGCAGCTTTATTACAAAGCACATGGTAGATCATCGTACATGTAGACTACAGTCATTACTTGAATATGCAAGACATGCTGAAAGGCATTTTAATAGCAAAAAGAAAAAGAAAACTCAAGTATTTGCAGTAGAAGACGGGTCAGAAGTCTTTGTAGTACAAACTGGGAAGAAGGGTAAGAAAAATACCCAGGGAAACAAACAATCTGATAAACGATCAGAAGACTTTGAAGAGAGAAAGAAAAGGGGTGAATGTTTCAAATGCGGGAAAAACTGACACTTGGCAAGGGATTGCAGGCTAAATAAGAAGGTAACCACGGAAGACAAGGAGGGTGAGGAATGGCTATATGATAGTCAAGAATCACTGGATAAGAATGAACAGGAAAAGGCAAATGCAAATGTGGTAACAAGGGTAGAGGATGTGACGGAAGGGATAGAGGATGTACATGAATTCATAGATGATGAAGAAAATGAAATTTTGGACTTAGCATTATTGAGCTTAGAGCTCTACTTAGCAGACACAAAACCGGAAGTTACGCTTCTGGTAGAGGGGAGGGAAGTCAAATTTCTCTGTGACTCAGGGGCTTCACGGACCCTGATACATCCTTCCAAACTACCAGAAAATTCAGAATCACTAGACTACATATTAGTGAAAGCAGCTAATGGACAGCTGTATCGGGAGCCACTCTCCCACAACATAGCAATAACTGACCCTGTTTCAGGAATGACCCAGAAAAGCAAAATTGTTGTTTCTGCAAAATGCCCAGTGAATCTCTTGGGCAGAGACTTAATGCAGATATTTGGCATAGTCGTAGTTCCAACTATGCAGGGTATGGAAGCACAGCGACAAATGGATATTTTTGTAGTGCGACCTGAGGGTGAAACATTTTATTGGTACAGCCAGAACTTAGTTACGACTGGTCCAGGAGCAGTAACCGAAGAACTGATGAACGTAGCCATCAGTAAATCCCCCTCCCTTGACACTGATAAACAGCATTTGTTGCATTGTACGCTATATTACTGTAACAGACCAGGACCTGATAAAGAATATGAGCAAGAATTGTTTAGAAACCATGCTAATAGGTTAGTATTATGAAATCTGTACTGGGACACAGAAAGAAACAGTGTAGTAAGCTGTTCATTGCCCCAGGAATTCTTAGCACTTTACAAATCTAATCGATTACCACATGTAAGCTTAACTAAAGATAGAAATTTGAAGTGGGCAGACCTAGGAGAAAAAGTCACAAGGTGGGAAAAACAGAGTTAGAACTCTGAACAAGGAGTACAGAAGCAGAAATTGAATTGGATAACACAGACACACCCAGCTGTGCACTCACAGGCAAGTGAGGATAGCTGAGTAGCACTCTTATTAGAGGAAGAGGAAAAAGCCTTACGAGACATACCAGAGACCCTCTGGTCAACAGGGAAATCAGATGTAGGACTTATTCATACAGCAGGACCAGTTACTGTTACGCCAAAATCAGCATTTAGACCTCAAAAAAGACAGTATCCCTTAAGAAAGGATGCAGAAATAGAAATCAAACCTATAATAGCAGCCTTACTTAAGGAAGGAGTCTTAATACAATCTCCTGATTCACCATGTAATACACCCTTATTTCCTGTTAGGAAAGCAAACAGGGAATGGCGTATGGTCCAAGATTTACAAGCTGTGAATGACGCAGTTATACCCAGGGCACCAACGGTGCCAGATCCACACACTTTATTGAATGATTTGAAACCTCAACAGAAGTATTTTTCTGTAGTAGATATTAGCAGTGCATTATTCTCGATACCGATACACCCAGACAGCCAACATTGGTTTGCATTTACATTTCAGGGGAAACGGTATACATATACGAGACTACCACAGGGATATTGTGAAAGTCCAACAATATTCGCACAAGAAATGGCAAGTAACCTGGTGGGATTTATCCCACTGAAAGGTAGTCAGATTTTACTTTATGTAGACGACATTCTGCTGGCAGCCCCCACCCAGCAAGAATGCAGAGAGGATACCATAGCATTATTAACATTTTTAGCTACTCAAGGACACAAGGTAAACAAAAACAAACTGCAACTTTGGAAAAAACAGGTTAAATACCTGGGATATGTAATATCCAAAGAAGGCAGAATATTAGATGAAGACAGAAAAACAGCAATATTACAAGCACCTAGACCAACTACCAAGAAGGAAATTATGTCCTTCCTGGAAACTACTAACTTTTGTCGGAGTTGGATACCAAACTATGCTTTGAAGTCTGCTCCGCTGACTAATTTGATATTCAAAAAGCCGATGCCAGCACAGGACTCATTACAGTGGACACCAGAAGCAGAATCAGCTTTCTGCAAACTGAAACAACTGATAGCTTCTTCCTTAGTTTTAGGATTACCAAACTATCATAAGACTGTACTGTAAGCAAGGTTATATGACATCAGTGTTAACACAACAGCATGGGGACAAACAATGACCCAAAGCTTACTATTCATCACAGTTAGACCCAGTGGTGCGATCCTTGCCCCACTGTGTACAAGCAGTAGTCACAGCTGCAATGACAGTGCAGGCTTCAGCCTCAGTAGTATTGTTCCACCCTCTCACATTGAGAGTGCCTCATGCAGTCGCGATTATTTTACTGCAAGAAAAAGTAGCATATCTTTCTCCTGCTAGACATCTTTCCTGCATAACTATACTGTTGAGCCAACCTCATATGACAATTGAATGATGCGCAACTTTGAATCCGTCAACCTTGCTCCCAACCCCTGCAGATGGCAAACCACACTGCTGCCTGCAAGAGATTGAGCAAAAGACACTACCTAGAAAAGACCTTACAGATGTTCCCTTGGATGATGCCGAGGTGACATACTATGTGGATGGCTTGTGCACAAGGGGTCCTACAGGACAGAATCTAGTGGGGTATGCAGTAGTTTCTGATACCGAGATTTTAGAAGCAAAGTCTTTACCACACAACTTATCTGCACAAGCAGCAGAATTGATTGCCTTGACTAGGGCATGTACCTTAGCAAAAGGTAAGAAAGTAAACATTTTTACTGACAGTCAGTATGCTTTTTCTACTGTACATGTTTTTGCGCAGCAGTGGAAAAATAGAGGAATGATAACATCTACTGGTAAACCAATTAACCATGCGCAATTTATTTTAGATCTGTTAGACTCTATTCAGTTACCTCAGAAATTAGCTATTTGCAAATGCGTAGCTCATACCAAGCAACAGGATAGAATTTCAAAAGGTAATGCGAGGGCTGATACAGCTGCAAAACAAGCAGCTTCAGCTTCAGAAGTTTTTCTTTTGAGTGAGGAATTACAACCATCTGAGATTTTAGATTTAGAAATGTTAAAAACAATGCAGACACTTACTACAAATGTAGAAAAACAAAAGTGGATAAAACGAGAAGCAATCCTTGAAAAGGGACTGTACATCTCCAAAGAAAAGAAACCAATCTTACCATCTAACCTGTTTAGATATGCAGCTTTGTTGAGCCATGGGCAGAGCCATGTCTCAACAGGGGGGATGGTACAGTTAGTGAATAGAGTGTTTACGACGTATGGATTTACTAATTACACAAAAAATATTTGTGCAGCATGCCATGTTTGTAACAAGCATCATGCACAAGGGGCAATGAAACCTAAGCAAGGGAGTTTCCCTATACCACCGTATCCGTTTCATACTATTTGTATGGATTTTATAGAACTGAACAAATGCGAAAATAAGAAGTACTGCCTTGTCACTATAGATATGTTTTCCAAATGGGTGGAAGCTTTTCCAACTAAAAATCCAGATGCAGCTACAGTTGCAAAAGTCCTTGTTAAAGAAATTATTCCTAGATTTGGCATACCGGAAAAGATTTATAGTGACAATGGCACACACTTTGTAAATCAAACTATACAACAACTTAGTCGCTATTTCGGGATATCGTTGAAAAACCATTGTGCATACCACCCCCAATCTGCAGGATTAGTAGAGAGGCATAATGGGGTGTTGAAGAATAAACTTAGAAAATTGATTAGTGAGACACAAAAGAACTGGGTGCACTGTTTACCTCTGGCACTGTTGAGCATGAGAACTGTTCCAAATGCAAAAGGGTTAACTCCTTTTGAAGTTCTGTTTGGGAGGGCATATTATACACCTCAATGGAAACCTCTCATGTCTGCAGAGCAGGAGGCTGACAGTTCACTTGCAGGGTATATGAGGCGATTTTTGAATAACAAACTTTTGCAGTTAAATTCTGTTTTAGATAAAGAGCAAACAAAACCATCGGAAGCAGCAGTAGCCCCAGGCACCTGGGTCTGGGTGAAGATAGTGAAGAGAAAAAACTGGAGTTCTCCGAAGTGGGAAGGGCCGTACCAGGTAATACTGTCGACACCCACTGCAGTCAAGATCGCGGAGTGAGCATCCTGGATTCATTTGACACACTGTAAACTGGTTAAGAACTTTGAACTGGACAAAGACCTTGTTACTGTTGTACAACGAGAACAAAATGACCAGGTATAGAGCAAATAGAGACACTGAACAACCTCAGAAAACTTGCATGATTATTCTGGTAGCTATACTGATAACATTGTCCTTTTTTGTTGTGGCCTTTCCTTTTTCCTGCCACAAAAGTTGAACTGTTTAAATGTGATGAACTGAACATAGACTGGCACCCAAACTTTAACTCTTATCAGGCAATTACTCGTGTGTATGCTGAGACTTTTAATGTTTTGAACTGCTGGATCTGCACAGCCATACCAACAGCATACAGGGGTTATTAATTACTGCAATCCCCCTAGGGATCAATGAGACCTGGGAAAATCTGGTTTATGACACAATATCTATTAAAGCATATGATAAGGTAGCACTGTATTTGCCTGCGACACAAAAGGGAATTGTATGTTTTTATAAGAATGACACAATTCAAGTGGGTTGGAGCAAGTGTAATGTGACTGTACATTATAAATGTTATACTAAAGCAAACAAAATTGGTGGAACTTGTAGTTCAAATTATGACTCATTTCTTGAGTCCATGCATAAGACTATTGACCAAGTGCAACGTAATCCTGTACTTTTTAAACAGTTATCTGTAATAGATAGGAAAATGTTTCATGCAGGGCAGCCATTTCGTAACAAAGTAACTACTAAGGTAGAGGATTGTTATTTTGTGTGTGGTAAAAAAGCATATAAATGGTTAACTTAGAAATGGTCCGGCAGTTGTTTTTTGGGGTACCTGGTCCCGGCCATACGACACACTGCAGTCTTGCCTCAGGGAAATATTCGAAATACCCGAGATGTGGCCAAGAAAGCTGTCAGAAAGCCTGAAAATCCAGTGGGACAGATCGAGGCGGGCTGGAAAGACCATCATATTGTGGGTACCAAACTGACGCACATGGACTTGAGTGATGCTGTCATACCATGGGCAGGCATATTACCTGCATATGGCGCAGTTAAATCGATTTGGGAGCTGCGAAAACTGTCTAAACTCCTCGAAGTAATGAGTAATGCAACTTTCTCTGTTCTTGAGCTGATAACTAATGAACTGAATGCTATGAGAACTGTAGGGCTCCAGAACTGAATGGCTCTTGACTTCACACTAGCAGCAAGGGGTGGTATGTGCGCTTTAATCAAAGAAGAGTGCTGTGCGTATATACCAGATCATCAACACGAAATAAATGACCACCTTGAGGTGATACAGCAAGTGTCGGACATGACCAAGCCAGGCCCAAACCCTCTGATGGACTTTTTCCAGAATTTGTTTGGGGGGTGGGGTTCCATCCTAATGAACATCTTGATTGCCATTTGTGTGGGTTTGCTCCTGATAGGAGCTTGTATTTGTTGTGGTATCCCCTGCATGAAAAAAATAATCAAAGAATTTATAGATATATCAGTTTCTGAGGCTGTGTAAAGAACTGAATTTGAAGAACTATTAGAATGTGAAACACTTTCATAAAGTTTTAAACTGAATGACTTTCTTAACTGCAAATCCTGAATGGAAGAGTTTAGGAAAAGAAGCAAACTGTTTATTCTTTTTGAAAATAGAATTAAAAAGTATTAACAGGGGGGAAATGTCAGGAAAATATGTATTAATGTGTGTATGCTTAATGCTAATTAGAAACCAAATAAGTTAACATATTTTTCATTCTATTTTATATGCACTGTTTTATATATAGTTGAGTTTCATATGAGACTGAAAAGATGCTTTTTGAAACTGCAGTGTGCTTTCTGAAACTAGCAAGATGCCCTCTGACCTAGTAATTGCTAGCAGAGCAATATTCATGTTTATGCCTTTTGGAAATGTACTTGAGAAGCAGGTGGTTATCTGCTATGTCAGGAGAGAATGAATGAACAATGCTATATCCTGTAAATGTAATGTTAATCAGCTCTGTTCGAAGTATGAGAACATGTGCAGCTGCAGAAGTTTAGAGATAGTATAGACAAAGAATTGTTAGAGAAATAAACTGCTTGCTTTGTGCTTGAATTAGCCACAGTACCTTGAATGGTAACATTGCATGTATCTAACCGGTGGTAGCCAAGGGCACATTGTTTTCCTTACGAAGTTTCTCACATAAATTGATAAATCAGCAGAATTTTATGAAAGCAATTATTAGTAAATGATGATGACAAAACTTGTGATTCACTACGTCAGCTTGGTAGGCAATGTCTTATTAGAAAGTGTACAAAAATGTAAGCATTTCCTGTTTCTAGTTAGACAAACTCTGTATTAGCACGTTTTTGTCTCCTTGCTGCAAGATTAAAGTGCCTTACCTGAACCTACTGTGTTTGGATCATTTTTAAAGTATATTTTTCCTTTGACATACAGTTTGAAATATTTTCTGCTTAAAAACCTCAGTTTTGGCCGGCTAAGATCTAGCTGTATTCAGCTGGACGTATAAGAGAATTAAAGTACCTTTATCTGCACTTTTTTTCAAATAATACAGTATTTAAATTGATTTAACTGTGTTGCATGACTATTAACTGAACTAGAAGTTTTGACTCTGTTCTTCAGTTAGTGCTGCTTGAATTTTATTATTTGTTAGTAATTGCAGCAGGTGTGGGGGTAGCCACATTCTTTGATTTCCTGTCCTTGCCAATTTAAGTGGTACAGTTTGAAATATTTTCTGCTTAAAAACCTCAGCTTTGGCCAGCTAACATCTAGCTGTATTCAACTGGACGTAAAAGAGAATTTAAGTACCTTTATCTGCACTTTTTTCAAATAATACAGTATTTAAATTGATTTAACTGTTGCATGAATATTAACTGAACTGAATGTTTTGACTCTTTTCTTCAGTTAGTACTTGCTTGAATTTTATTATTTGTTAGTAATTGCAGCAAGTGTGGGGGTAGCCACATTCTTTGATTTCCTGTCCTTGCCTATTTAAGTGGTACAGTTTGAAATATTTTCTGCTTAAAAACCTCAGCTTTGGCCGGCTAAGATCTAGCTGTATTCAACTGGACATATAAGAGAATTTAAGTACCTTTATCTGCACTTTTTTCAAATAATACAGTATTTAAATTGATTTAACTGTGGTGCATGATTATTAACTGAACTGGAAATTTTGACTCTGCTCTTCAGTTAGTGCTGCTTGAATTTTATTATTTGTTAGTAATTGCAGCAGGTGTGGGGGTAGCCACATTCTTTGATTTCCTGTCCTTGCCTATTTAAGTGGTACAGTTTGAAATATTTTCTGCTTACAAACCTCAGCTTTGGCCGGCTAAGATCTAGCTGTATTCAACTGGACATATAAGAGAATTTAAGTACCTTTATCTGCATTTTTTTCAAATAATACAGTATTTAAATTGATTTAACTGTGTTGCATGATTATTAACTGAACTGGAAGTTTTGCCTCTGTTCTTCAGTTAGTGCTGCTTGAATTTTATTATTTGTTAGTAATTGCAGCAGGTATGGGGGTAGCCACATTCTTTGATTTCCTCTCCTTGTCTATTAAAGTGGTACAGTTTGAAATATTTTCTGCTTAAAAACCTCAGCTTTGGCCGGCTAAGATCTAGTTGTATTCAACTGGACATATAAGAGAATGTAAGTACCTTTATCTGCACTTTTTTCAAATAATACAGTATTTAAATTGATTTAGCTGTGTTGCATGATTATTAACTGAACTGGTAGTGTTAATTCTGTTCTTCAGATAGTGCTGGCTTAAATTTTATTATTTGTTAGTTATTGCAGCAGGTGTGGGGGTAGCCACATTCTTTGATTTCCTGTCCTTGCCTATTTAAGTGGTACAGTTTGAAATATTTTCTGCTTAAAAACCTCAGCTTTGGCTGGCTAAGATCTAGCTGTATTCAACTGGACATATAAGAGAATTTAAGTACCTTTATCTGCACTTTTTTCAAATAATACAGTATTTAAATTGATTTAACTGTGTTGCATGATTATTAACTGAACTGGAAGTTTTGACTCTGTTCTTCAGTTAGTGCTGCTTGAATTTTATTATTTGTTAGTAATTGCAGCAGGTGTGGGGTAGCCACATTCTTTGATTTCCTGTCCTTGCCTATTTAAGTGGTACAGTTTGAAATATTTTCTGCCTAAAAACCTCAGCTTTGGCCAGCTAAGATCTAGCTGTATTCAAATGGATGTATAAGAGAATTTAAGTACCTTTACCTGCACTTTTTTTCAAATAATACAGTATTTAAATTGATTTAACTGTATTGCATGATTATTAACTGAACTGGGTTTTGACTCTGTTCTTCAGTTAGTGCTGCTTGAATTTTATTATTTGTTAGTAATTGCAGCAGGTGTGGTGGTAGCCACATTCTTTGATTTCCTGTCCTTGCCTATTTAAGTGGTACAGTTTGAAATATTTTCTGCCTAAAAACCTCAGCTTTGGCCGGCTAAGATCTAGCTGTATTCAACTGGACGTATAAGATAATTTAACTACCTTTATCTGCACTTTTTTTTCAAATAATACAGTATTTAAATTGATTTAACTGTGTTGCATGATTATTAACTGAACTGGAAGTTGTGACCTGTTCTTCAGTTAGGTTTCCCACCCACCCACCCTGTTTCTGTTTTGGTGTTAATCTTAGTGGCTTTGAAGCTGCCCACCCCTCTTGTAAATTTGTGTTTGGATACTCCTTCTGGGCCCATCTCATTTGCTCACTCAACTGAGTGCAGTGAGATCATATTCTGATTTCAGGCACTCCTACTGTGTACAAAGAGAGCATCTGGGAAAGAGAACAAACAAAAAAAATATTTAAGCGTGTTTCCTGTCTTTCCTGTTAAGTGGTCTAGACTGTTTGTAGGCTTCTGATCCCCCAAGCCCCTCTGTGTTGGAGGGAAGCCTTCTAGCTTACTTTTGTTTCTTATAACTAGCCAGTTTTCTAGTTTCAGCACTCAAATCTGTTTCTTTGAACTCAGCACTTGTTCAGAACTCATTGTAAGCACTACATAAGCTGCAAATTACTACAGCACTCAACTTTCCTCACTTGTCTAGTGGAAAGCAGTTTTTAGTACTTAATAAATAAGCACTTATCCAGGCATGTCTAAAGGTCAGCTCCCAGTGATTTCCCGTCTACCTGATGAGTCTGGGCATCTTGAGGCAATGCAGCAATTGCCTCATGTACACAGACAACCCACTCCTCCTACCACTCAACACTACAACCTGTGAGAAATGCACTTATATAGCCAAACTAGAAGCAAAGCTCTCTTCACCCAAGACTGGACTAGAGAGTCAAGAGGAGAAGGTAAACACTTGCACCACACCACACTCATCACATAGTCCCTCAAAACCTACACAGCCAAAACACACAAATAGAAACACAAAACACACACCTACATTCACAGAGGCTGTCAATAAAAACCTGCCCAAGCATCAGGGACATCCAAAGCATAAACACAAGCAAACTCCACCCCCCCAACACAACCCAAATGACGCATAGCCCACAAACTCAGTGTGCCACTCAACCACAGCCCATAAGGCATAACAACGTACCCAACACTCTAGTCATAGGTGACTCTATAGTCAGGCACACTGATGTTCCACTCACTAGACTAAACAAGGAGAAAGTTACTGTCAGCTGCCTGTCAGGTGCCAGGATCCGCCACATAACACATGCACTCAGGTCACTCCACAGTAAGTACAAATATGACACTGTCATTGTCCATGTTGGTGTGAATGACCTGAGATGTACCTCCCTGGACTACATGAAAAGAGACATGGAGGAGCTCTCCGATCTTGTATCCCAGGCAGGTATGACCCTAACCCTGAGTAGCATCCTGCTATCACCCAGAATGATACCACAGTACAAGGACAAAATGACTAACTTCAACAATTGGCTAAGCTTCTGGTGTCATTCTAATGGGATCCAGTATTTGTCTGCCTGGGACGACATGATCGACAGTCCATGATACTTTGCCAGAGATGGCCTGCACCTGTCGCCCTTGGGATTCTGGATACTGGCTAAGGCTCCTGCCACCCCATAGTGCCTTTTTTAGGCAAGGTTCAAATGACAAATTCACCAACGTAACAGGTACAAGCAAGCAAAATCTGACGGTAATGCTACTCAATGCTAGAAGTCTAAACCTCAAAATGCACTCACTCGAGGCACTCCTTAAAATGGAGAACATTGACATCTGTGCAGTGACAGAGACCTGGTTCAAAGCTCCAGAGAGCACCCCTGCATTACCAGGCTTCAATTCATACCACACTTTTCAGCCACCTAACCCAGAAAGAAGCACTAAAGGCAGAGGCATGTCCATATTTATTAAGGATATCCACAACTCCAGGCTAGTTGCACAGCATAATGCATCCGAGATTATCCAAGTGCAACTAACTCTGGGCAAGACCGCAATCCAAATTGTAGCTTGCTACAGACCCCCCACCATGCCCCAGGATTAACACTCCTCATTTCTTAATACATTGGAAAGTATTAGGGTACAACCCAACACCTTAATAATGGGCGATTTCAACTACCCCACTATTAACTGGGAAAACTACTCGTGTACCAACTCTTTTGCTCAACGTTTTCTAGAATTCATAAATTCCAACACTTTGGATCAACTTATTCACACCCCCACCAGGGGCAGCAATATCCTAGACCTGGTCATTATCAACATGGGAAACCGGTTTTCCACACTAGAGGTCAATTCCTCGTTGGTCAGATCCGACCAAAAGCTAATCAGCCTAGTCATCCACATCCCACCCCCACCCCCAATTAGGGAAACCATCGTAAAAAACTTCTCCAAAGCCAACTTCACACTTCTTAAGACAGAAGTGTCAAACTTCATGACACCCATGCAGACGGACAATAAAGGTATGACTGCCGAATCCTACACAAATGCACTTTATAAGCACTTACACGAGGGCATGGATCATGCTATCCCTAATAGAACCAAGATGTTATCCTCCAAAAAAAGGAAGCCAATCTGGTGGTCCTCTGCCACAAACCAACTCTACAACAGAAGAAAGAAACTGTTGCAAAAAGAGAAAAATCCCATGACTGGAGGAACTCCCTGATCAACCTCAGTAAGAAGCTGAGATCCCTCATAAAATCCTCCAAAGCTAGTTATGAAAAATGGGAACACTCAGATCTGCTCTGAGTTACAGCACAATGGCACTAAATATACAGACCCAACTGATATTGCCAACATCCTAGCAGATAGATTCAGTGCTAACTTTACCCCCCTCTCACCCCCTAGAGTGCCCATCTCTATACCGGAAGAATGCAAAGTTCCTATAATCACGGCTGCACAGGTAAAAAACATACTCTCCAAAGCCAAGAACACAGCATCCATGGGACCTGACAATATCCCAGGCTGCGTTCTACATGAGCTACAGAATAAACTGGCACCCTACCTAAGTGCCATGTTCAATGATAGCCTCACCTCAGGCTTTGTACCCACTGAATGGCGCACCGCAATGGTTATCCCACTCCACAAAGGGGGAGCCATGACGGACCCTGGGAACTACTGCCCCATTAGCCTGACGAGCCTGGTCTGCAAGGCCATGGAACGTATCATTGTGGAACTCATAAACAAAGACATTGGTAATCTCCAAACTCTGGACCTTACCCAGTTTGGATTTGTAAAAGGCAGATCATGTCTCCTAAACCTGATTTACTTCTTTGAAGCAGTCACCAAAGCCATAGATGAGGGTAAAATGGTTCACACAGCTTATCTAGATCTCGCCAAGGCTTTCAACACCATCCCCCACTCTGGAATTATAGATAAGCTCACTAAACTAGATATAAATCCCTATGTCACAAGATAGGTTGCCAACTGGCTCATGGACAGAACCCACACTGTGAAAGTAGCAGATTCCAAATCCGACATCAGACCAGTAACAAGTGGAGTACCATAGGGTTCAGTCCTGGGTCCTCTCCTGTTTGGTATCTACTTCTCTGAAGTGCAGGCCAACACAGAAGGTCTTTGGCTAACAAAGTTTGCAGATGACTGCAAAACTAGAAGCCATAATCAAAACTCCTAACGATGTGGACAAACTGCAAAAGGGCCTCACTGAGACAGATACCTGGTGTCAAAGCCATGGCCTGAAGCTCAATGCCAAAAGTGTATTGTCATCCCTTTGGTAAAAACTCTGTACCCATGAACTACCACATAGCTGGTAGTCTACTTAATGCCAAAATGTGATAAGAGACCTTGGGACACAGGTGGACAGTAGTCTCTCCTTTGATAATCAGATCGCCACAGTGGTCAGGAAATCCTTCTACATGGCTCATCTCATCACAAAAGGATTCTCATCCAGAAAAAAAGAGGTTATTGTTCCCCTCTACTCATCACTCATTAGACCCATTATAGAGTACAACGCCCCTTTTGGTATGTACCTCACAAGACATCTACAATAACTGGAAAGACCACAGAAATACCTCACAAAGAGAATTACTGGCCTCAAATAGATGCCCTATGCAGACTGTCTCAAAAAAATAGAAGTTATGTTCTTACCATAACGTTCCATGTTAGTTGTCTTCTTCTCGCCTTCTTCTTGCTGGATGGGTTCGAGCCACCCTCCCCGACTGGGCCCACTTGCCTATTTGCCCCGACTGCCACTCTAAAAGCTCGAGTATATCCCACAATGCTAGGCGAGAGTTACCTCAGATCTCGTTTGTAAGCTAACCCCAGCTTATAATAGTAACAGAATCACTCTAAAACAGAGTCCACCTCTAATAACAGGAAGAAAGAAGGGTGACCTACATCCTGATCCAGGAAATATGCACAACAGCATATGCCTAAGAAAAGGTGGTAGAAAGAGAGGTCACGATCACAACTCCTCTAGGTCTGTCCAGGCCAGGGGAAGGAGGGTGGGACGCAAGAAGAAGAAGAAGACAACGTCCCGGTGGCCTAACGGAACAGACTCCTGAGAACAGTGGAACCAAAATTAGCTCTATGCCTAGAAGCTGAATCCAACTTATAATGAGAAATAAAAGTGTGAGGTAGCCCAAGTAGCCGCGCTGCACAAATGGTGTCAATAGGCAGTCTGTCCTGGAAGGCTAAAGAAGTAGCCAAAGCTCTGGTGGAATGGGCTTTAGGTTTATTAGGCAATTTTTGTTGTCTAATTTCATATACCAGGGAAATCAAAGATGTCAGCCATCTGGATAATGATACTTTTGAAACTGAAAGTCCCTTTCTGCTAGACAAACAGCTGATCAGATTTTCTGAATTGTTTTGTTCTATCCAAGTAGTACCTCAATTGACGATGAACATCCAGACAGTGTAATTTTTGTTCAGACCTATTGGAATACTCTGGAAAAAAGACAGGGAGGTCAATGCTTTGGTTTAGATTTGATGTCGAGACCACCTTAGGCAAAAAAGGATACTCTGTCCTTATGAAACAAAAGATAAGGAGGACGACAGCTGAGTGCTTGAAGCTCTGAAACTCTTCTAGCTGATGTAATAGCTACCAGAAAAAGAGTTTTCCATGATAACAATTTCAAGGAACAGGAAGCTGCAGGTTCAAAGGGGAAGAATCAAAGAAGCAAGAACTAAATTTAGGTCCCAAGGAGAAGGAGGATTTCTTATAGGAGGTCTGAGAAGAAAAACTCCTTTCAAAAAGGCTTTGCAGAGTTTGTGGGACATTAGGGCAGATTCAGAAATACCCACATGAAAGTTAGAAATAGCTGCCAATTGAACTTTAAGTGTAGAGGAGATGAACCTGCATGGAAGAGTTCAGCTAGAAAATCAAGGACTAGTTGGATGGAAGCGGTGAAAGGATCTATGTCCTTTCCTTGTGCCCAATATGAGAAGCGTTTCCACTTACTCAAATAAATCTTCGAGTGGAAGATTTATGGGAAGCTATCAATATATCTCTAACAGAGTGAGATAATTGAGGAAGCCTGGCTAAGGTTGGAACTGGAGGAACCAAGCAGTGAGGTTCAGAGAGGGAGGAGCGATGAAACTGACCCGACTGATGGATCAAAAGATCTGGAACTAGGTCCAGATTCCACGGTCGCTCCAAGAGAAAACGATGTAGAAAGGGGAACCACACTTGTCGAGGCCAGTAAGGAGCAATGAGGATCAATGAGGCCTTCTGAGCGATAGCTTTCTGAATTACTTGAGAGATCAGTGGGAAAGGAGGAAATGCATACAAAAGTCCACAGCGCCAAAGTTGGACAAGAGCGTCTCTGCTGGGTTGGCCTGGTAAAGGGAATAGAGTGAAATATTCTCTGCACTTGCTGTTTTGGGGAGTAGCAAAAAGATCGCAGCAAGGCTGACCCCACTTGAGAAAAATTTCTCACTACAGAGTCTTTCAGAGACCACTCGTGAGGCATGAGAATAGCTCTGCTCAACTTGTCCATAATATGATTGGACTTCGCTGAGAAGAAATCGCCCATTGCCACAGTCTGAGTGCTTCTCGACACAGGGGTATGATCTGGTTCCGCCTTGTTTGTTGATGTACCACACTACAGACATATTGTCTGTCTGGATTGCAATTGTTCCCAAGGGAAGAGAGTCTTGAAGGGCTTGCAACGCTAAAAGCACTGCTCTCATCTCCAGAACATTTATGTGCAAGTGGCATTCGTTTGGTTGCCATGTGCCCTGGACTGTCCTGCCCTGATAATGCCCCACCCGATCAGGGAGGCATCCGTTGTCAGTGTAGCAGGTGGAACAAAGGTCTTCCCGACAGGAGATGGGGAAGACATCCACCACATGAGATGCTTTTTGCACGCTATGATCACAATGGTGTGAGACATTGGAAGTTCCTGGTATGACCATTGAGTAAAAGCATCCACTGAAGGATCCGCATGTGGTATCTGGCTAATGGAAGGAGAGGTATGGCGCTGCCATAATTCCCAACACCTTTAGAACTAACCTGGCTTTGATTCTGTTGTTGTTGAGAAGGAGTGATACCAATTTGTGAATGTCTGATATCCTTTGATGTGTTAGCCTTGCAGACATGTTTATCGTATCTAGATTTGCGCCTATGTAGGTAATAACAAAACAGACTTTTCGCAATTTATTGAAATACCCAGTTTTGACAAACGCGAAAAGTATAATCTCTGGCCATCAGAAGGAGATGCTTGGTGGGAGCTGTGAGGAGCCAGTCGTCCAAATATGGAAACACCTGGAATCCTTGTCGTCTCAGGTGAGAAGCTACCACTGCCATGCATTTGGTAAACACCGGGGCAGTGGTGAGACCAAAGGGCAGGGCCCTGAACTGAAAATGACTGGTTCCCAGCCTGAAGCGGAGGAATCTTCTGGAGCGTCTGTTCATTTTATGTGATAATCCCGAAGGTCTATAGAGCACATCCAGTTTCCTTTGCCCAAAAGGGAAGGATGGATTTCAGCGTGACCATCCGAAATCTTGTTTTCTTGACTGATTTGTTCAAGACACTGAGATCCAATATCGGTCTCCAGTCCCCTGTTTTCTTTGGAACTAAAAAGAACCTTGAGTAGATTCCGGATCCTTGTTGGTCTGCTGGCACTGGCTGAATTGCTCTTTTGCAAGCAGTTTTGAAATTTCCAAAGCTGCTAGATCCCTTTGAGCGGGTGGAACATCTGGAAGGGATTTTTGACTGATTTGGAAAGTGAAGAAAGGGATAGAATAGCCGAAATGATGGACTGTACCCATTTGTCTTGAGTCAGGGATAGCCAGGCTTCTGGGTACAGTGACAATCTTCCCGACTGCCTCCGAAGATGGGCAGTCGGGCAACACCTCAGGGATGCTGAAAGGGCTTGTCAGGAAGGCTTCGATTGCCCTGGTTCTGCGGACCCCCTGCCCCTAGGGGCGTCTACCATTGTTATTCCCACCTCTGCCTTTGGTAGGAACGACTCTGTCGTCAGGTGAAGTCCCTTGAGATTGTTTACGGAACCACATCTTTCCACCCTTCTGGCCTTTGGGGTAAGGCCTGGAAGGAGTCGAAAATGGACTCCGACGGCAAAAAGGGTCTTGCCATCAGTCTCGCACCTAGTCAGGGTTTCTTTCACTTGAGGACCAAAGAGATGATCCATCAAAGGGAGTTCGTGAAAGACGCCTTGAAAGGGTCTTGCATAGCCGCATCCAGGCGTGCCTACGTAAGGCCACACCTGTCCCTGCGGCTCTGCTCGCTCCATCAGCCGCGTAAGAAAGGAGGCATGGAGGAGTTGGATATGGAATTAGGTAGCCAGCTGCGTGTTCATCTTGTCTTGGAAACCCGCAGCTGTAGGATCCTTTAACATTTCACTCGCTTCCTTGATCAAGTCCCTCTAAAGACGAGTGAAATGGCACAGGTAGTTCAGCGAACGCATGGTAAATGTCGCTGAGGAGAACATCCGCTTCCTATCCATGGACCTAGATTCCTTGTTAGGTGGATGGACAGGTACTGAAGGATCAGCTAGTTCCTTCTTTGTGGCAGCAGCTACCACCATAGCATCCACAGAAACTCATTTTGATAAAAATTGCTTGTCTGCTGGAGCTGTTATGAACTTAGAGGGTCTCCTGGGAGTGGGGTCCACTGAATCAGGAGCCGTCCATGCCTTCTTAGCAACCACCTGCATGAGGGGGTCGAAGGGAGGGGACACCCAGGAGGTGGAAGGATGAGAGCCAAACGCCTCAAGATACACAGATTCGTCCTCCGATGGGTTGAGGGCTGGCCAATTTCCCCTCTGTTTCAGGATCTCCAGAATGTCTGCAAATGAGACATCTTCAGAAGGGGAACGGGGGGAACCCTCAGAATCATCCAAATCTGTGTCTGACGTGATGGACTCAGGTGAGTCAATGTGTTTCCTCTTACACTTCCTCTTCCGAGGGGCTCTTCTGCCAAATCAGGAGAGGCCTCGAAGAGGATGAAATCCCATAGGGGCTCCTGAGGAGCTGGCTCTCTGCGGTCCGGGATGAGGGAGTGAGTCGACTTAGCCTGAGGCACCATAGAGGGAGGGGCGGACGGAGCTGACTGTGGAGTAGAGCCAGGCTCTAACACACCGCTCGTGATGACCTCGAATGCACCCCTGTCAGGCAGAGCCAGAGGTCCCCGCTCCGAGCTAAGAACCCCCTCGGCACCGACAGTGATGGCTCCGAGGCGATGTCGGAGCCGAACTCACCAGCGCAAGCCCGAGAGGGAGAGGGTCGGACAAGGGTCCGATGCCACTCACCCAGATTCTTCCAAAGAAGAAAACGGAGCAACGACGGAGCCGAACACAATTGTATCGGCGTGATCACAGTCTCGGTTCCGACATCGCCCGCCGAACTCAAAAGAGTCAAGGAGGAATATGTTGATGGACCGGGCAGGCATCGACTGATGAGTCGGGCTCTGAAGCATCTGGGCCAGTGCCTCGGACTTAAGTAGTCGACTCACTACCCTCTGAAGGTCATGATCCGACAGCCTCGATGACCTAGAGGAGTGAGACCTTTGGCGTTCAGACAGCAGGGGAGATCCTGGAGCCGAATGAACGGAGCCAAGAGATGGTGACCTGGACCTCTTCCTAGTTGTCGGCTCCCGAGGTGTGGTCGGAGCCGACAGCTCGGGTCTCTATAACCTCGGCTCCGCGGAGCCACAGAAACTGTGGACTGAGACTTATCGGCTCCAGCTGGAGCCGATGAAGGCAAGGTTGAGAGGTCTCGGCTCAGTAGCGGAGCAAGACCTAGATGCCTTAGAGGGCTTCCCTGTTGAAACAGACAGGGAATCCTCTGGCTTGAGTAAGCCTCTAAGAATTAATTTATTCTTTCTTTCCTGCAGGACCCTGGGGCTGAAGCCATGGCACACAGCACAGGAGTCCTGCAGGTGCAAAGGCCCCAGACAATAGACACAAGAAGTGTGAGCGTCTGTCAGAGACATTTTCTGACAGCACGCATCACACTTCTTGAAGAGACCTTTGCTTCTTTAGACATTTTTGTCTGACAGGTGTACACAAACACGCACACAAACACACTAGTTATACCCTGTCAGGTTAACACAATAAAAATAGTAGTAATACTAGTAATTTAAACTACAATAAATTACAAAAAACACACACACTCCACTAGGGAAGGAAAGGCCTATAGGCCCAAGGGAAGAACCAAAGGTTCTTGGGGAAAAACGGAAATTTTTGGGTAGGGAATAAAAGTTTTCTAACCTACACTAACTAAGTAAAAATATTAAATCAAAGGGGTTTTTAAAGACTAATTTTCACAAGAAAATAGTACTCACCAGGAACCGGTAGAAACAACCAACCTCGAAGCTGTAGCGGCAAACGAGATCTAAGGTAACTCTCGCCTAGCATTGTGGGATATAAGGTGGAACCAACTCGAGCTTTTAGAGAACCCATCCAGCAAGAATGAAGGCGAGATAGACAACTTAACATCTACAGCGTTACTCCATCTCATATCGCCTACTCAGGGGCGATCTCTGCCTAACATACAAAGCTATGTCAAACTCAGAGCTGTTGGACATGCTCCACTTAAAGAAATCCCAATCCCTCAGAGCTACACAGTCTAGGGACCTAAACCTTGTCACCACAATAAACAGAACATGCTGAAGGGATAGATTCCTGTCCCAGAGACTTCCCATACTCTGGAACAGACTACCTATCTATGTCAAACAGAGCTCCTCATTAGCACTCTTCAAGAAAAATCTTGATGATTGGATGGGAAATGGGAAATTCACCCCGGGGATCACTTCTGTGGCTCTGCTCAACAGGGGCACAGGAAAATAATTTTCTTGGGTGGCGAAAGCCAGGGCACATTTTTTGGCAAGGCTTGTATGGGCCCTAGGGCCGATAGCCTAGTACCTACCTATGAACCTATGAACCTATGGTGTATTGTCTTATGTTTATTTTTGGGTAGGTACAGCTGTCTCTATGCAGCTATTTACATGATTGGAACAGAGTTTCTGTGAACAATTCTCTATAGGCAGCTATGCTCTCAGGGTTTGGAGGCATTTGGAATTTTGCTAGACTACTGCTTAGCAGAAGGTCGTTAACCTTGGAATATTTTTTAAATATATATTTATTTTAATTTTTTAGGGTTTTCAGAGTTAGCTGAAGTCCCAGGCTTAATATTTATTCAAGAGAGACAGCTTTGTGGTCTGAGGTGACCAATGAGGGCTTTACACTAGGGGGAGTACATCGCTTTCTGGTGTTTGTAAGGACCAGGTCACGTTTACTTGCATCCCTGATGGGTGTGCAGACTAGCTGTTCCGGGGTTTTTGTGTTAACAATGTCAGGAATATCTGGGCCTGCATGTCTGAAGCTGTGTATAATTCACAGCTAATGTTGGGATAGTTAAAGTTGATCATGAATACTGTATTGGGTTAACGGGAAGTGTCTTCATTTCATTCAAGTGCATGGTATGGGCTTCTTGGGTGATGGAGTAGATCCTATACCTTGCAAGGATAAATTATGGGATTTTACTTATGATAAGTTGGATGTAGAGAAGCTCAGATGTGTAATACAGCCTTGAGATGTATTGGTAATTGAAGTAATTTGAAACTCCTCCACCTCTGGACCCTACCTGTACAGTAGCTAGTCTAAATGTGTGGAAGTCATTACAGCCTTGTACTGCCAGGATGCGTCTGCAGGTTTAAAACAAGTCTTGGTAACCACACAGATGTCTATATTCTCCAGAATGAGGATAGCTTCTGGGGAGTGTAGTTTTCTCTTTTGTCCCCAGCACTGAGCAGTAACACCGTTAGATTATTCTGAGTTTGTTTAGCTATGTCTATGGGTTTATTAGGTTGACATTGCCTAAAAAAGCCACTATGGGAGTGGACAAGGTTTTAGTCAATATTCAAAAACATGGGGAGGGGTGGGCAGGTGCAGACCACTCCTGGCAAAGTAGCATGGACAGTCTACCATATCATCCCAGGCAAACGAATATTGTACTCCCTAAGAATGACATAGAAAACTAAGCCACTTTTTAAATTAATTACCTTTTGTTGGTACTGTGACCTCAAACTTGGAGAAGGTAGAATGCTGTGCAGAGGTAGACTCACACATCTGGGATGCATAGTCAGAGACCTCTAGCATATCTCTCTTCATATAGTCCAGGGAGCCACACCTCAGGTGATTTACACCCATATGGGCTATGACAGAGTCATACTGGTACTTGTGGAGCAGTGACTTAAGTGGAAGCATGATATGATGGATCCTGGCTCCTGACAGGCAGCTGACCATGAGTGGGACATCTGTAATGTGTACTGATTTGTCTTATGGGCTAAGAGACTGACATACAGTGTGAAGATGCTATATGCATCTTGGTGCAAGTTGTCTTAGTGGAGTGCTCTAGAAATTGCTGAGAGTACTTGTTTTGTGTGATGCATCTGGGAGGCCCTTGAGGTTTTAAAAGATTGCATTTAAGAGCCTCGTCTATGTGGGGCTATGAATCTGGTCCATACTATGTGTATGTTGATAACTGAGAGCATTGCCTCCAGTGATATTGTGTAACATCACTACTTCTTAAGAGTAATTACACAATGACTGGCCATTAACATTTTCAAAAACGAGCACGCTGATTGGCCAGCCCAACCAGTGTGCCCATTGTAAATCCGAGAATATATCAACGGGAAAAGTTCTGGTAGTCCAGACCTTTTCCCGTTAGTATATCTCATTTTTTTTTTTTAATACCAAACACAGCTGAAGACATTTTACATTCGGGAGATGGCACATACAGAAATAAAAGGATAATCAGGTATGTTCTGCAAAACTTAAAAAACTTACCTGATTATCCTTTTATTTTTGTCTGTCCTGACTCTCCCTAACATAAAAAGTCTCCCGGGTTTTTCTTTTTTTTTTTTATTGATTATAACAAAGAAGAAGAAGCGACGCAGATCTTCCTTTCTCCGTTGCTACCTCTTCAAAGCCCTGATGTACTGCTTAAGCATGGGAGCACAAGTCCCATACGCTTGCACAGTACATCAACGAAAGCCCCATGATACCACATAAATGCAGAAGGGCAGCATGGAGGCATTATACAAAGACATTATTTAAGAAAAGTAAGGTTTTTTTTTTCTTAAATAATGTCATTGTATAATAGCAATAACTGACTCAGTGGTTGTGGTATACTGAAATGTAGCCAGAGTTGGCTTTATTTAATCACCCGGGCTTCGCCCTCATGATTAAACCATGCCAACCGTGGGTAAATCTTCAATATACACCAAACTGACGTCGTTGGTTATTGCTTTAATAACCATGTAACAAGACAAAATAAATCAATGAAATTACACAAACCAAAAAAGTAATTGCCAAGAGAATCAATAAAAATAATATTGAAGACAGATAAGTGATGACAGAATAATTCTAACTTCAACTAATTTGAGTTGTTTATTTTCTATAGAAGGCTGTTAACTAAATCCCACTATGTTACTACACAATGGTCTGATACAAATGTAACAATTAGTTTGCCACAGTTACTATATAACTCCCAAAGTGCTTCATCTTCAGTGACTGCTGTTCATTCACCCTAACATCTTTCTTCTGGTGGCTGCCCCTTTGTCCCACCCTAACTGCACTTCTGATAAAGCTTCAACTTACAGCTTCTGGGAAAGAAGGTTGTACACTCCCAAAAGTGTTGCTGCTTCATGCGTGAAAAGTTAAGCCCATAATTCAGAATGAAGAATATAACACAGGAATGTTGATTTAGATTTCTATGCCAATTAAAGTTTTCTAAATAAAAAAATGCCCCAAACAGGAAAGAAAGAGGAGCAGCCAGCAGCAGTCCTTGTTCAGTAGCATTCAATGATTAGTATGATTTCAAAACCAAACTTTTTTTTTTTATCTTTTAACCCAAGCTGTTAGAATGCATAGACAGTTCTGCTCCAGGATGAAGTAATGTAGGTCTTGGTAAGAAGCAGTGAGTGTAAAAATAAGAAGTTATGTACCTACCATTCACTTTTACCAGCTCGAGGCAGCCCCATATCCCATGATGCAAGGGTACCCAGATCTCGTTTGATGACAAAGGGCAATAGCACCAAGCATAAATACTTCCCAAAGGAAGAAAGAAAGCCTACAGGATGAAAGAAGGACCAGCTCTGAATGGTCTTCAGCATAATAATCTCTTGTAGAAAGGTCTCTCAGGGGGGGGGGAGGGAGGGTCGCAAGAAAGAAGGCGAGAAGACAACTAACATGGGTCAATCTAGCACCTCTATCCTGGGTGGCTCAATGGAACAGACTCTTGAGGACTGTAGAGCCAAAACTGGCTCTGTCCCTGGAGGCCAAGTCCAGTTTGTAATGGGAAACAAAAGTATGAGGAAATAGTGTCTAAAGGAAGTCTAGCTTGAAAGGCTGTAGAAGTGGCTAAGCTCCTAGTTGAATGCGCTTTAGGTTTTGAGCACAACTGTTTTCCCCTGAGCAGATAAATTTCAGAGATGACAGAAGAAAGCCATCTAGACAAAGTCACTTTAGAGACAGGAAGGCCTTTCTTGTTATCCGCATAGGAAACAAAGAGTTGATCGGATTTCCTAAATTGTTTAGTTCTGTCCAAATAATATCTGAGTTGGCGGTGGACATCAAGATAATGTAATTTTGTTCGATCTGTTTGAATAGTTTGGAAAAATACAGGAGATCAATGGATTGATTCAAATTAGTCTTTGAGGCGACCTTAGGCAAAAGGTCGGATTAGTTCTCAATGATACTCTGTCCTTGTGAAAGACCAAATGAGCATGAAGTTCAGACACCCTCCTGGCCGATGTAATAGCTACTAGGAATAATGTTTTCCAAGAAAGAAATTTTAGGGAGCAAGAAACAGCTGGAGAATCAAGGATGTCAGCACTAAATTTAGATCCCATGGAGGAGGAGGATTCCTGATTGGAGGCTTTAGCAGGAAAATTCCTTTCAAGAAGGCTCTACAAAGCCTATGGGACATAATATTGTGATCTGCGATCCCGACATGAAAGTTCGAGATATCAGCCAATTGAACTCTAACTGTGGAAGAAGAGCAGCCTGCATGAAAAATCTCCGCTAAGAAGTCCAAAACTGCCTGAACTGGGGCAGTGAAGGGATCAATATTCTTGGCTTTAGCCCAATAAGAGAAACGTTTCCATTTGCTTGTATAAATCATCCTGGTAGAGGATTTTAAAGAAGCTACTATGATGTCTCTAACAGGGTTAGAGATCAAAGGAAGCCTGGCTAAGGAAGGAAGTGGAGCAACCATGCTGAGAGGTTGAGAGAAGGGATAGACCGGTGCAGCTGACCGGATTGGTGAACCAGAAGGTCTGGCACTGGGTCCAGATGCTGCACCAAAAGGTGACGATGGAGGAACGGAAACCAAATTTGTCGAGGCCAATAAGGAGCAATGAGAATCATTTTGGCTCTCAAATAGCTTTCTGGATAACTTGAGGGATCAGAGGAAAAGGAGGAAAGGCATAAAGAAGTCCCTGGGGCCAATCCTGGGTCAGCCTGGGGATGGCCTGACAGAGGGAAGAGAGAGAAGAAGTCTGGGCATTTGCTGTTTTGGGGAGTAGCAAAGATCGCAACATGACCCCATTTCAGAAAAATCTCCTCCACTAGAGATTGCTTGAGAGACCACTCGTGAGGCATGAGAATAGCTCTGCTCAATCTGTCCGCTAAAATGTTGGTTTTCCCAGGGATGTGCATTGCTACCAGAAACCGATGAGAGGAGATCGCCCATTGCCACAGTCTGAGCTTCGACACAAGGAGTAGGACTTGGTTCCGCCCTGTTTGTTGATATACCAAACTACAGACATGTTGTCTGTGTGGACTGCAATTGTCCCTACAGGAAGAGAGTCGTTGAAGGCTTGCAACGTTAAAAGCACTGCTCTCATCTCTGTTGCCACGTCCCATGAACCATCCTGCCCTGATAATGCCCCCACCCGATCAGGAGGCATCTGTGGTGACAGTGGCTACAATCTGGGGAGAAGTGATCCACCAAGCAAGATGATTTTGCAAATCTGTGTCACCAGAATTTGGCGCATTGGAAAGTTGTTGGTAAGACCACTGAGTGAACAACATCCACTGAAGAAGGCAGCCAGGGAAGAAGAGTAATGGCCGCAGCCATGAGACCTAATACCTTTAGAACCATTCTGGCCTGTACTTTCTTGTTGGCTAGAATGATCCTGACATGACTTTGAATGTCTGAAACTCTTTGGTCTGTAAGGGTAGCTGACATCCTAACAGTGTTTAAGATGAAAGTAATAGACTGGCAGGGCAATAAGGATGACTTGAGATGCCCAAATGAGAACAAAGATTTATTGTGTAATCCCTGGCTTGAACAAGCTGATGCCTGGTGGTGGCTGACAGGGAAACACCTGGAATCCTTGATGTCTCAGGTGAGCCGTGACCACTGCCATGCATTTGGTGAACACTCTGGGAGACCAAAGGGCAGGGCTCTGAACTGAAATGACTGGACCCCAGTGAATTTTTATCCTGAAGATCTATTGAGCACATCCAGTTGTCCTTCTGCAAGAACGGCAGAATCGACTGAAGAGTGACCATTCAGAATCTTGTCTTCCTCACAGACTTGTTGAGTCTGCTGAGATCCAATATTGGTCTCCAGTCTCCCATCTTTTGGGGACCAAAAGAACCTTGAGTAGATTCCGGCTCTGAATGGTCTGTTGTAACTGGCTGAATGGCTCTTTTGCAGTAGTTTTGAGACTCTAACTCTGCAATTTTGGTACATCTGGAAGGGAATTTGAGGAGAAAGAAGGACTTTCCTCATCTGTCTTGAGTGAGAGAATGCCAGGCTTCTTGGCGATAGTCTTCCCCGACTGCCTCCAAGGAGGCAACATCTCAGGGATGCTGAAAGGGCTTGTCAGAGAGACTCTCTGTTTCCCTGGTTTTGTGGACCCCCTCTGCCTCTAGAGCGGCATCTGTTGTTGTTCCTCCTCTGCCTCTAGGGGTAAACTGACCATGTGAATCCGGCGTGACTCCTTGGGATTTGCGGAACCACATTTTGCCACCCTTCTGTCCTTTGGGATAAGGTCTAGAGTGGAAAAAAAAGACTCCTACGGCAGAAAGAGTTTTGCCGTCCTGCTCACACCTGGTCAACATTTCCTTCACTTGAGGGCCAAACAAAGCTGACCCATCAAAGGGAGAGTTTGTGAAGGATGCCTTAAAGGGATCTGCAAAATTACATAGAGCCACACCTGTAATCATGTCCCACTCACTCCATCAGCAGCATATGATATAAGCCGCATGGAGGAGTTTGCAATGGAGTTAAGGGTTGCAATTTTTCCTGAGCCCCGCACCTAGCTCCTTAAGGATATCCCTTTGGAGTCTGGTGAAGTGACAAAGATAGTTCAGCGATGCATATAGCAAAGGTCGCTGAAGAAAACATCACCATATCTATCCATGGTCCTAGAGTCCTTATTAGGAGGATGGACAGGCGGAAGGATCTGCAAGTTCCTTCTTGGTGGCAGCCACCACCATGGCATCAGCGGGGACACCTTTGTAAGGAATTGCTTGTCCGACGGGCAGTGATAAATTTAGAAGGCCTCCTAGGGACAGGCTCTACAGAGTCAGGAGCAATAACCTGCATAGGAGGTGGAGGCGAGATCCAAACGCCTCCATATATACTGAATCATCCTCAGAGGGATTATTGGTGGGCCAGTTTCCCTCTGTCTAAGGAGTTCTAGGATGTCTGAGAAGGAGACATCCTCAGAGGTCTGACTCATCTAAGTCAGTATCTGAAGTGATAGACACATGTCGACAAATCAGGAGAAAAACCTGAGGCGGAGGATCTCTGGGTCCTGGAGCAAGAGAAGTGGCAGAGATGTCAACAGGCACCATAGAGGGAGGAGCTGAGGGAATAGACTGCTGGCTGAGACCAGTGGCCAGCACACTCTTTCCCAGGAAGGTCCGAGAGAACCCGGGAAGAACTAGGAAACCAGGACCCACCAAAAAGGTCTAAGGAAGGTCTCAAGAGGAGATAAGAGTAGAGGCTGAAGGAGCAGAAGGGGTATCTGTCCCTCAGCCATAGCAGAAACCATTCGAAGACTCCAACTCAATCTCTGAGGAAGAGTTGAAGGAGGAACTGCAATGGGGTGTGGACTAATACGGACTATGTAGCATTTGGGCCAGTGCCTGTGACTTTAGTAATCTACTGACCACTCTCTCCAAATCATGGTCAGAAAGCCTGGATGACCTTGAAGATCGGCTCTGATGGCAACCATCGGAGCCGACACTGATGCCTGGGCCACATGGTGCCACAGGCTTGGACACAGAAGCCTGGGCCTTGGAAGACTTAGAAGTCTTAGATGGGCCCTCAAAATCAATTGGACTCTCTGGCTAAAAGGAGTCCTGCAGGTGAACCCAGACAGTATGGTAAGAAGTGTGACCGTCTGTCAGAGACATCTTCTGACAGCGCCTGAGACCCTTTCTTTAGACATGGTGTAAAACACACACACACCAGTCGAAGAAATTAAATTAAATATACCAAAAGGTATCACTAACAGACACACACACACACCCTAACGGGGGGGGGGGGTGGGATGGGTGAAAGTCTGACTAAACGTTATGAGGAGACAGGGAAATTTTCTGTCAGAAAGGGATTAAAACTAAGTTCAAACTAATAATTTTAAGGTTTTTTTGTAAAAAAGGCTAAAAATAGTAGTAACAATTCACTTACCAGGAGCTGGTAAAGGAGGACCTCATCAGGAAGCGGCAAGCGAGATCTGGGTGCATCATGGGATATGGGGCTGCCTTGAGCTGGTAAAACCCATCAAGCAAGAATGAAGGCGAGATTGACAACTTAACATTAATAAATACATCTGTCATGCTAATCAAACAGTTATAAATTCCACAAATCTAATGAAATATAAATCTCCTGACATATTTCATATAAGCAAACATTTGCATCTGGACACCTAGGGAATTACGCGTTTCATGTCTTTCTCCTTACTCTTGTGAATTTTCCTTATCCTTGCTGCACACTCTGCTGTGATTTTTAGTTATTAAGATATAATGTGTTTCTGTTCCGTACTGGCAACTTTCTTAAATACTTAACCTCCAGTTTTGCATCCTTGACAAATTCTCAAGATCATTAAGTTTCTGCTTTTGCTTGTGTGTCATTTGTTTAGTTTTCGGTTATTTCATGAAGGTTTCAATTTTCTTCTTCCAACTATTAAGATGTATTTTCCATCATCTTTTTATTGCTAGACCTATCCTTTCATAGAAGATTTCACCTCTCGTATGTCCTCTGTCACCCTCAAACATTTCTGGAACAAAATAACAGCATACATTGCCAAAAATACTCCAAAAGGTATTATGAAAATAAATAAACTTCTAAGGGGCATTATTGAGCTCTAAAACAAATGGACACATAGGGTTATAGCTTTGCTAGTAGCTGTATTATTTTAGGAGAGTAGATAACTTCAAAGTTATTATGAGGTAATGTAAAAAGAGTCCCAATCAAGTTTGTTCTGAGACTGAGGGTGGAAAGTGTACACAATGGAAGCCAAAAGTGATGATAATCTGAAGCAACTCCAAGGCCTGGGAGTACTAAGATCGGAATTGGAGGAGGTGATGAAGGTGTCTGTTTTGCATTGGGAGGCATCACTAATGACAGACAGGGTCAAACATGTAAAATAGTATGAAAGCAATTTGAAAACAATAGATGTAATGGGATCCTATCTCGCCTACATTCATAACTGATGGGTTTGGAGCCGATCCATCGGCTCCAACTCGGCCACTATATACTAGAACGAAGTCTCTAATTGGCTGGGCTACCCCTTATCCCAGAATGCACCACGCCTGCTTCCCCAGATCTCGTTTGCCGCTTTTCAAGCTAGACGTGGTCTCGACTTGGCTGGAGCTAAGTGTTTTTTGTTTGATTACTTTTTGGTCTTTTGACCTAGGGTTTTCTTCACAAATTTAACAAACAGCTGTGTTAACAGCTTTACGTGTGTGTCTGAACCTGTTTTGGTGTGATTGGTTGTTGGTACTTTTTTTTTTTTTCTACATACCGGGCAAGGCCCGTTTAAGTTAGAGGGCCCTTGCCCTTATTTGTGTGTGGGTGTGTTTATTTTGTCTCTACTGTACGTCCTGATTTATCGGGCTAAGCCCGTTTAAGTTAGAGGGCTTCTGCCCGTTTTGTGTTCTGTATCTCGGGCCAGTCCCATTTTGAGTCAAAGGGCTTGTGCCCTACTTTAAGGTTTGCTTTTCGTTGTGGGAAATAGCTGTGTGATAGGATGTCAAAAGAGCAGAAGTCTGGTTTTAAAAAGTGCACCAAGTGCAACTACAAAATGTCTCTTACTGATAGCCATGCTGTTTGTGTATATTGTTTAGGACCGAAACATTTGCAGGAAACATGTAGTGTTTGTCATGCTTTTTCCTCTAGGGTCCTTCAAGAATGAAAAAATAAATTGATCCTTAAGGGCCTTATTAAGCCCTCCTTTGAGGAAGCTTTGGCTTCTCCTTCCTCTCCAGCTTCTAAAGAAAAGGTCGTCGGCTCCGACCAGTCCGTCGGAACCGACTTCCAAGAAGCATAGGTCGACCTCTTCTTCCTCGGCTCCAATGGCTTCGGAGCCTCGGGTGGAAGGGTCTGCCTCGATACCTCTTTCCTCGGCTCCATTGGTGTTGGAGCCGCAGGTTGGGGGATCGAGAGGCGAATCACCTGCTTCGGCTCCTTTGGTCTCGGAGCCGTTGGAGGTGTGCAGCTCAGACTCTCCCCAGCCCGAAGTCCCTCGGCCGATGCTTATTCATACGGTTCCAGATCCGGTGCCGATGGTGTAAGAGCCATTTTGGAGCTGGTCCCCAGGTCTATCGGAGCCAAGAGAGAAGTCGTCTCGGCCCCCATCTATTTCCTCTAAATCCTCCAGGTTGTCACACTCAGATTTGGACAGAGTTATCCAGAGGCTTTTCCAGTCCCCGGTTTTTGAAAAAATGGTCTCGGCTCCAGCCCACTCGGCTCTGGAGCCAGTCCCCACTTTGACGCATCCCATTCCTCCTCCAACCTCCTCGGAGCCGTTGGAGTCGGTGATGGTAGAGCGGAGCAGAGTTGTCCAGTTGGAACCAAGACTCCCTCGGAGCTTCTCTGTTCCGACCATCATTCCTACCCTGTCCTCGGCGGCAGGGTTCGGTACCAGGACTTCCTTGGTCGAGGCCGAGGGGAACACTTTGGAACTGGTAGCTTCAGTGCCTAGTCTTCCCTTCGGAGCATTGGCCGCAGGGATTCCCGGTACCGTCGTGGTCTCTCAGCCGGTGTCCTCCGTAGAGTCTGGAGGTCCTGCTTTTGAGGCCCTGAGGAGTGCGCTGGCCATGTCCTTGCCGGCTCAGCAAGTCTCTACCTCACCGTCCCTAGACTTGGGAACTGGTGCTTCTGGTGTGCTTCATTCCCACGACAGTGGGGCCCCAGGGCCTGAGGATACCCCCTTGGGGGGTTCCCTTCTCCCGGGAGGTCCTTTGGAATCCGCTTCAGATGAACCTCCAAGAAAAAAATTGTGCAAGAGGAAGCACATTGACTCCCAGGATGAGTCTATCACATCAGATACTGACCTCGATGATGCGGAGGGGTCCCCAAAATCGTCCTCGGATGACATCTCATTCTCAGATATCCTCGAGATCCTGAGACAGAGAGGCGATTGGCAGTCCAAAACCCCTTCCGCAGAGGAGTCAGTCTTCCTCAAGGCCTTTGGGGCCCAGCCCTCCGCCTCCTGGGCCTCTCCACCCTTCGATGAATTACTAGATTTAGTTTCTCGAAGGGTGTGGGAACACCCTGACACTGTGGAACCGGTGCCTGCCAGGCCTAACAAGTTCCTCTCAGCCCCTCCTCAAAAGGAATTTTTGACTAAAGGAGTTGCAGTAGATGCGATGGTGGTGGCATCTGCCACTCAGCAGGACGTGGCAGAGGCTTCAACGTCTATTCACCCTCCTAATAAGGATTCCAGGAGCATGGATAGGTACGGGAAGCGTACCCTTTCTTCAGCAGCCTTTACCCTGCGGTCGCTGAATTATCTTTGTCATTTTACCAGGCTCCAAAGGGACCTCCTCAAAGAGTTAGGTGAGTCTCTTACGGGTAATCTTCCTGAGGCATTAGCCCAAACTGTTGGCGCCCAGATGACTACCCTATCTTTGATAGTCAACTCGTCCATGAGGCTCATATCATATGCGGCCGAAGGGGCGAATAGAGCAGCGGGAACAGGCGTGGCTCTTAGAAGACATGCCTGGTTACGCTTGTGTCCCTTTGCGGAGGCCTTTAAGTCTTCCTTCGCCGACGCCCCCTTTGATGAGTCCTCCCTGTTTGGACCCAAGGTGAAGGACACACTGACTTGGTGCGAGCAGGAGGGCAAGACCTTGACTGCCGTGGGGGCCCATTTTTCCGCTCCCTCTAGACCTTACCCCAAGGCCCAGAGAGGAGGGAAAATGTGGTTCAGGAAATCTCAAAGGTCTTTCCCTACTCCACCGAGTGATCTTCCCTCTAGAGGCAGGGGGGGGGTGGGATTCAGGAAGACGCCACCCCAGAGGCGGCAGAGGCCCCCGTAACTCTGGAGACCGCGATTCCTTTCGTGGTCCATCCTACGCTCACCATCCCTGAGACGTGGCCCGACTGCACATCTCCGGAGCCAGTCGGGGGTCGCTTTGCGGAACACCCGCAGGATTGGGAATCTGTCACCAAGGATCAGTGGGTGCTCCGGACCATAACCGGAGGCTATCTCATCCCTTTCCCCCCTCTTCCTATCAAGAAAATCCCGGATGTGCCACCCAGTCAGCGGGATCAAGCAGCGGTCGAGGTTTCAAAGCTGCTAAGTAAAGGAGTCATCCAGCCTGTCCCCGCCGACCAGATCGGATCAAGACTATTTTTGGTGCCAAAAAAGACAGGGGACCTAAGGCCCATTTTGGACCTCAGATCATTGAATCGCTTTGTAAAAAAATCCAAATTCCGAATGGTCACCCTTCAGTCCATTCTCCCGTTATTGGAGAAGGATGTCTGGATGTGCTCCATAGATCTCAAGGACGCTTACTATCACATTCTGATAAGTCAAGAGTCCAGGAGTCATTTACGCTTCCACCTGGGAGCCAGTCATTTCCAGTTCCGAGCACTGCCCTTTGGTCTCACCACAGCCCCCAGGGTGTTCACCAAGTGTCTAGCAGTAGTGACAGCTCACTTGAGAAGTCTAGGATTCCAAGTGTTTCCCTATCTAGATGACTGGCTCCTTACTGCCAACTCCAAGCATCTATTAGTTCGGGTGCTTATGACCACAGTCAGTTTGGGTCATTCACTAGGAATCACGTTCAATTGGGGAAAATCTGTGCTGCAGCCATCTCAGCATATTACCTTTATAGGTGCAGAGTTAGACACAAGAAGAATGCGGGCATTCTTTCCGGTAGAAAGGATTCAGGTCCTGCAGTCTCAGGTTCAAACCTTGTTACCCAGATCACGAGTTCAGTCCAGACTGATGCTGCAGTTATTGGGCACGATGGCCTCGACTATTCTTCTAGTCCCCTTAGCCAGGCTGCACATGCGGGTGCTGCAATGGCTACTGTCGGTTCAATGGTCCTTTCAGGAACTCCCCTTGAACCATTTGGTCCAGATTATGGAAATTTGCCGTCGGGACCTACGTTGGTGGCTGCTTCGGTCCAACCTGGACCAGGGGCGACCCATTGCCCTTCAGCCTCCCATCGCCACGGTGACCATGGACGCCTCTCAGATAGGGTGGGGGGGTCATTATGTGGACAGGTCTGTCCAAGGCACATGGCAGGTTCACGAAACGCACTTACATATCAATATCCTGGAAATGAGAGCGGTGCTACTGGCGTTGCAAGCACTTCATCATGCTCTTCCCAGGGGTACTATTGCGATTCTATCCGACAACATGTCGGTAGTCTGGTACATAAAGAAGCAAGGCGGAACCAAGTCCTACCCTCTTTGCCGAGAGGCCATGAGAGTGTGGCATTGGGCGATTGCTACCCAGTGTTTCCTAGTGGCAACGCACATTCCGGGGAAATCCAATGTGATTGCAGACAGGCTGAGCAGGACTTTCCTGTTGCCCCACGAGTGGTCCCTCAACGACAGGGTGGCTGCAAACATCTTCACCAAGTGGGGCCTCCCTTGTTGCGACTTGTTCGCCAGCCCTCACAATGTGAAATGCAGGGACTTCTTCACTCTGACTCCCTCTCAGGGGCAGAATCCCAGGGACGCTCTAGCTCACAGTTGGCCCCCCGGTCTACTTTACGCCTTCCCTCCGGTTCCCCTTCTCCCGAAGGTGATACAGAAGGTGATTTATCTAGGAAGCGACATGATTTTGATCACTCCACACTGGCCTCGTCAGGTTTGGTTCCCCTTCCTTCTGAGGCATGCGGTGGAAGGCCCATGGTTTCTAGACCTGGTGCCCGACCTGTTAACTCATCAGATGGGACAGTCTCACCCATCCCTCAGGTCCTTGAGGTTGGCCGCTTGGTTACTCCACTTCCAACCTTAGTCAGAGATAACTCTCTTTCTCCAGACGTCATCCACATTTTGTCCTCTTCTCACAAACCTTCCACTATTAAACTGTATTCCAGCAAATGGAAGAGGTTTGCTCTTTGGGCCCAGCAACGAGGTATAGATCCCCTTACCACCCCAGTACCTCAGGTTTTAAAATTCCTGGCTTCTTTGTTTTATTTGGGCTCTTCAGTTTCCACAATTAAAGTCCAACTGGTGGCTATCTCTAATTTTCATGTCTCCTTTGAGCCTTCCTTAATGACGAACAGGCTTTGTAAATCTTTCCTTAAAGGAGCGTGGCTCCTTCGGCCCCCAATAGCCCATCCTGTGCCCCCTTGGGACCTGAATAGGGTTCTAGCTTCTTTAACCGCCTGCCCCTTTGAACCAGCAGCTACTTGTGATATAAAATTTCTATCTTGGAAAACCACCTTTTTGGTGGCAATAACCTCTGCCAAGCGGGTCTCAGAGCTTCAGGCTCTCTGTTCTAATCCTCCTTATTTGAACTTTCACAAAGACAGAGTGTCCCTCAAGTTAAATCCCTCTTTCTTGTGCAAGGTAGCATCCCCCTTATGCATTCAACAATCCTTGGAGCTCCCTGTGTTTTTTCCCAAATTCTCCAATAGCGCAGAATATATTTTCCATCAGTTGGATGTTCACAGACAACTGTGTTTTTATTTAAGTAGGACCAATCAGACACGAAAGTCAGATCAGCTGTTTGTGTCCTTTGCGGAAAATAGGTTGGGTCAACCGGTGGCTAAAACCACCATAGCCAAATGGATTAAAGATTGCATCTCCTTCATTTATTCACAGTCCGGCAAAGAGCTACCCTTCCCAGTCAGGGCTCATTCTACCAGGGCAATGGCTACTTCTGTAGCATTCCACTCCAAATTATCGATAGATGATATCTGTGCGGCCGCTACCTGGACTTCTCCGCACACCTTCATTTCTCATTACAAGATAGATGTGGCTTCTCGAGGTAGAGCTTCCTTTGGTTCCACAGTTCTCAGGAGTGTTTTCCAATGAGCCACCCGGGATTTAGGTGCTAGGACGCTGTCCCATCAGTTATGAATGTAGAGATAGGATCCCATTACATCTTTTAGTTATGTACTTACCATAACTTCGGATGTATGGGATCCATCTCGCCTACATTCATACGTACCCGTCCTCCTTCCCCCTTCCCATTGGATTTAGAGGGAATGTTGCTACTTACTGAGTTTTTCTCTTGAAGTACTTTAGTTTGTTACAGTTGCTGGTATGTCTCTGTGTCTGGATGTAGGTATGAAAGCGAACAAACAAGATCTGGGGAAGCAGGCATGGTGCATTCTGGGATAAGGGGTAGCCCAGTCAATTAGAGACTTCGTTCTAGTATATAGTGGCCGAGTCGTAGCTGATGGATCGGCTCCAAACCCATCAGTTATGAATGTAGGCGAGATGGATCCCATACATTCGAAGTTATGGTAAGTACATAACTAAAAGTTAAAAAAGCACCAAGTCTATGCAGGGCTGATGTTAGCATTTTGGGGGCCCCCAGCAAATATCAAGTTAGGGGCCTCCTAGGCACTTCCAGTCTAAGTATCACCCTGTCAGTGCCATCTCCCCTAAGCAACCTTTTAGTTTATGCTGTACACTTTTAGGTGTAGTATGCACAGACTGACCTGTAGCTACAATGCTCTTACTTTACAACAGACCTATGTACCACATTATGTTGGCTCATCTCACAAAGGGACAGCTACAGTTACTGACATTTAGTTGCAACAATAATACATTACAACAACTCTATGTGCAGGGCTGTTCTTAAGTGAAATGGCACCCTATGCATTCCCTACTGTTTCAGCTCCCCCACATAATGCACACAAACAAACCCTCTGTTTCCCCCCATCTTGGGCTCCGCATGCCACGCACACTACTTTCTTCTTCCTTTTCTTACATTTTGCCTTACTCTTCAGTTTTTCAAAAAAAAAAAAAAACACAACTTTCTTTATGCTCTGAAGTGTATTTTTAATTTTTGTGTTTCTTTTCACACAACCTTTTCATCCAATGATGGCCTGAACAAAAATTATGATTAAGGAAAGTAATTCAATGTTGTTGTTATTCAACTTTTGTTTTTCTTGTATTTTTTCAATTCTCCTTTCCTGACCAAGACAGCACAGTAATAATCACTTAGGAAATAACTCAGTTAAGCCAGTGTCGCCAGAAGCCATAGGGGCTACAGACGCTCTGCGATGCATTTTAGAACATTTTCCAACCTTTTAATTCAATGGTGGCCTAAACAAAAATCGTGAGTAAGAAAAGAATTTCAGTGTTTTTTTTTCTTTTAAGGAATACATACGTTTTGCTAATGGCTTAATGTTTAATGCTGACAAAACAATAGGTCACAATAAACTAATAAGACGGTTGTTGTAAGGCTACACAGGTCCTATCTGGAAATACTGCCTGCCTCTCTAAGGTCCCCAAAAAGACAGTCACTGTTTTTGCATCCCTCTGGTTTTAGACTGGGATGAAAGCAGAGGTTCCAACTGCCACACTTTTGTATTTTAAGTGACTGCTGGCATACACATACATAGCATGCCTCCTCAAGCCTCACTTCAAACCCCAATTGCAGCCACCTGTATATGTATCTGATATGTGATTTAGACAATTCATTGCCCAAATGCAAGCCATAGTAAACTTCTTTGTACACCTCGGAGGTCTGTGAGAAAGATAAAAGAAATAATTTCCACACTGTTTCCAGCCCAAGCACAAACTATAATTACCTCCTGTATACATCTCTAAGGTTTGACTGTGATGAAAATTAAAATAATAACCACACACTGCAGCCCTCCCCCCACAAAACCAACAGCAACTTTCCATACAGATACACACATCTGAGCAGGGCTTGTTATAGAACGGATGCAATTGAGAGCAGAGACCATTATCAGCTTTATTCTAACAGTATCGTATCACAGCCCTATTCAGGTTAAAGAACGTAATCAGAAAATGAATACATTTTTTCTCCTCACTGTTCCCTAAACAGCAGCAACTTTTATGAGGCCCACACACAGTTAAGGATGATTTAAGGGGCTCACCTGTATCCATTTACACAGTCTGGGGAGTGGGGACCACCAGACCTCTGGAAAGCTAAGTGTCTGAAAGTTATGCCTTACTTTTGAAATATAATGACTTGTTAGCTGCAATTTTACTGATACCCAGAAGAATAATGCATGTGTCCCAGCATTATTGGATGGGTGCACAGATAAAAATCTGTGATTTTTTTTTACCCACAAACACATAAGCCACAGCAGTACTAGTTTTGTACACCAAATAACAATATATTGTGCAACACTGGCACTGCCACACCAGATCAGTGACTGCTGTTTAGCAGTCACCAAACAGCAGCAGGAGTAAGTTACTTGTATTCACCTCATAAAAATAAAGTGTAGAAGTAAAAAAATATTTCAATGCATTGCCTGCATGACAGCTTATTTAATATCTAGATGGAAACAAAAAGGTTGTGAGGCATGAAAAAATAAATTACTTTTTAAATACATTACTAAAATGAAAGTCAAAATCAAGTATAAGAAAAACAAGCAACACTCAACTCAAACCACTTCTCCTTGCACTGCAGTTCTAATTATAATTTATATTCAGCTTTATAAAATTACTAAGTAACATGCTGGAAGTAGCAATCTCTGTGATACCCCCATTTGTAAAAATGTTTCTTATCCAAAAAAGACCTGCTGCCTGACAACAACTATCTACTTGTTTCATGGGGAAAACATGATCAAAGTAAAAAATTAAAAGCAAACAAGAAACACGCTCCGGATACATTGCTTAAAGGATTACTGCACAGGTTATGGACCACACACGATAGATTGGCATTCTGTTTAGTTCACAGGTAAAGCCTGCAAAGATGACTGCAAGTCTCCAACAAATGTAATGAGCTTCTTAAAATAACGTAATCCTATCCTTTATTAAAAATACTGTCATATGCATTTCAATACCCAAGGCTTATACGTTATCTGGTTATGTAAGTATTCTCTGCATGGCAACAACAGAAAGGCTTTCAATGTTGGCAGTTCTTTAACAGTATGCTTATTAAAGCTTACTTGCATCTTATAATCTCAGACAAGCTTAACTGATGGTTATTAAAGCATTGTTACTTAAACACAGAGCAACAGGCACTTTCTGAATAATAATAAGCATAAATCAGTATAAAAATATGACAGAAACCAGAACATTCTGCAAAATCAAGGACAGCTGAAAAGCCACTGTAGTACTTGTGTCTACCTTGGATGGGGGATACTCTGCACATTTACACTGCATGACTGCTCCTTGTCTTGCTTGGGCACATCCAGAGTCACTACATGGGGTGCAACAAGTATGTCACAATTTGAAATGTCTCTGGCTGACTGTGATGGCCCTGACACATTTGTCATACCTCTCAACCTCAGAGCAAGAAATCTGGACAAAGCCATACATAGAAGTGGGACAAAGGCCCAAAAATAAGGACATTTTGTTTTAAATATTGCTCTTATAAACTTAGAAAGATAATAGAACAGTAGGTCTTGCATTAGTATGAATTTTCTGAAGGGTATAAAATCTGAAACTTAAATGTCTAGCATTATTTTCTAACTTCAGTCTTTAATGATTTGCCACTAATTTGCCAAAAAAACACAATTTTATGAAAAACGGACCAAAAATGTGATGCAAAAATATAAAATAGCCACACAATACAGCTGGGAACCTGTCAAAGAAGGGACACTTTTTTAATATTAGTACTGCTAACTTTAGCAGCTGACAAAATTAAGGAATCTACATGCATGTCTGAAATAAAAGTAATCTATAACTCTGATTATTACAGTTATTTGTTAATTTTAAACCCTCCACGTTTTCTTCCAAAATTGCCATTTTGTGGAGGGATTATTAGGGGAAGAGCAACATTTTGAGCCAAAATCGGGGACAGTTGAGAGGTTTGGATATGCCTCTCAACCTGTTAATGCAGGAAATCTGTACAAGGTCAACTATATTGGGGGAACATATAAATAGTACTAAAAATTGCTTTTGTATAAACTGCCACAGTTGATAGAGTAACAGGTCTTGCTTTAGCATGCATTTTTCTGAAGGTTATGAAGCCTGAAACTCAGTGTCTGTCATTATTTAGTGACTTAATTCCTAAATGATTTGCCAGAAAACATTTAGTTATGTACTCACCATAACGATAGATGTATGTGGTTCATCTCGCCTACATTCATTACTGACGGGCTCGGAGCCGAGAATCGGCTCCGACTCAGCCGCTATAACTAGCACGAAGTCTCTAATTGGTTGGGCTAAGCCTATATCCCAGGATGCACCACTCTCAAACCCCCAGATCTTGTTTGCCACAAAAAGCATCATTACACATGCATAACCCCACCGAACAACACGGCAAGAAGAGAGAAAAAATAATATCCTCAGAAGGGTCTAAGAATATAATTTTCTCCAAGTCCACCAGGAAGGGGGAAGGTGGGTGGGTATGTAAGAATGTAGGCGAGATGGACCACATACATCTATCATTATGGTGAGTACATAACTAAATGATGTAATGTGGTCCTATCTCACCTACATTCATTACTGACTGGACAGCGTCCCTAGCACGTAAATCCTGGAAGGCTCATGAGAAAACACTCCTGAGCACAGTGGAACCAAAGGAAGCCCAGCCTCTAGAAGCCACATCCAACTTATAATGAGAAATAAAGGTATGTGGAGAAGTCCAGGTATCTGCTGCACAGATTTCATCCAAAGAGAGCCTATCATGAAAAGCCACTGAGGTAGCCATAGCCCTGGTAGAATGCGCCTTAACTGGTAAAGGTAGATCTTTACCTGCCAATGTGTAAGTAAATGAGATACAGTCCTTAATCCACTTTGCAATAGTGCCTTTGGTCACAGGGCTACCATTCTTATTGTCTGAAAAGGACACAAACAACTGATCTGATTTCCTCTCTCGTTTTGTCCTGTGCAAGCAAAACCTCAGTTGTCTATGTATATCCAATTGGTGAAATTTGAATTCTGCCCTGTTTGAAAAGCTTGGGAAAAACACCAGTAAGTCAATGGATTGGTGAAGACAGAAGGTAGAAGAAACCTTAGGAAGAAAGGAAGGGTTGAGTCTCAAGAATACTCTATCCTTATGAAAAATCAAATAAGGAGGTTTGACAGAAAGGGCTTGAAGCTTTGATACTCTTTTGGCTGAAGTAATGGCCACCAGAAAGGCGGTCTTCCAAGACAAATATTTTAATTTACAAATGGTTGCAGGTTTAAAGGGAGAAGAAGTTATGGCTCTAAGCACCAAGTTTAAATCCCATAGCAAGACTGGCTGAGAAACTGGGGGACGAAGTAACCAGGCTCCTTTTAGGAAGACTTTACACAGTTTATGGGCCATGACGGAAGGCTCACATGAAACGTGAAAATTAGAAATAGCCACCAGCTGAACCTTAATAGTGGAGGCAGTGGAACCTTGTCTGAAAAGAGTAGCTAAAAAATCCAAAACTGCCATCACAGGGGCTGTGAAGGGATCTAGGTTATGCGACTGGGCCCAGATAGCAAATCTTTTCCATTTACTGGAATATATCTTCTTAGTGGACGGCTTGTGGGAAGAAGATAGGATATGTACCACTTCCGGTGTCAAGGAAAGCTGTCTGACTAAGGACGGAAGTGGAGAAGCTAGGCAGTGAGCTTGAGGGTTCTCAGAGATGGGTGGAACTGCCCTGACAAATGAGTCAATAGGTCTGGAACTGGGTCCAGAATCCAAAGACCGTCCATAGTATATCTCTGGAGAAAGGGGAACCAAACTTGACGGGGCCAGTGTGGTGCGATCAAGATCATTTTGCTTCCTGAGGAAGTTGCCTTCTGAATCACTCTTGGCAGCAGAGGAAACGGAGGGAAGCCGTCGAGCAGACCGGGGGGCCAATCGTAGACTAGAGCTTCCCTGGGTGACTCCCACTGAGGGGGGATCAGAGTGAAGTAATTGCTGGACTTGGCATTGAGGGGACTGGCAAATAGATCGCAGCAAGGTAGACCCCACCTGGAGAAGATCTGAGCAGCAACTCAATCGTTCAGGGACCACTCGTGAGGCATCAGAATAGCTCTGCTTAGCCTGTCTGCTATTACATTGGACTTCCCCGGAATGTGCGTTGCCACTAGAAAATGTTGGGAAGACACCACCCAATTCTACACTCTCATGGCCTCTCTGCAAAGGGGATAGGACTTGGTTCCCCCCTGTTTGTTCAGGTATCACACGACTGACATGTTGTCGGAAAGAATTGAGATAGACCCCTTGGGAAGAGAGCTGTGAAGTGCCTGCAACGCTAGTAGCACAACTCTCATCTCCAGAACATTTATATGCAAGTGTACCTCATGTTCCTGCCATGTGCCTTGGACCGTTCTGCCCAGATAATGCCCCCCCCCCTGTCTGGGAGGTGTCCGTGGTCACTGTGGCAGTAGGGGGCGGGGGGTTCAGGGATCTCCCTTTGTTCAGATTGGGTGAATGAAGCCACCAACGCAGGTCCCGTCGGCATCGCTCCGTTATAAGAATCGGGTGAGACAGAGGGAGCTCTTGAAAGGACCACTGGACCAAAAAAAGCCACTGGAGTGTCCGCATATGTAGCCTGGCCAGGGGTACTAGTAGGATGGTGGCCGCCTTGGAACTTAGTAACTGAAGAACAAGTCTGGCTTGTACCTTTTTCAGAGGTAATAAGGCCAAAACTTGAGCCTGTAGCACTTTTATTCTTTCTGTAGGAAGGAAAGCCCTCATTTCTACAGAATCTAGCTCTGCACCGATAAATGCAACATGTTGTGATGACAGCAAGACAGATTTTTGCCAGTTGAAAGTAATCCCTAGGAGTTGACCCAAGTTGATGGTGGCCTCCGTGGCTTGAATAAGTAGATGCCTGGTGGGGGCGTTGAGAAGCCAGTCGTCAAGGTAAGGAAACATCTGGAATCCTAGACGTCTCAGGTGAGCAGTTACCACTGCCAGACATTTGGTAAACACCCTGGGGGCTGCGGTGAGACCAAAGGGCAGGGCTCGGAATTGGAAATGACTGACTCCCAGCCGGAAGCGTAAGTGATTCCTGGAGGCCTTGTTTATCTTAATGTGATAATAGGTGTCCTTGAGATCGATGGAGCACATCCATACTCCTTTTCCCAACAATGGGAAAATGGTTTGAAGAGTGACCATTCGGAACTTTGACTTCCTGACGAAGCGGTTTAAATGGCTGAGATCCAGGATAGGTCTCAAGTCCCCTGTTCTTTTGGGCACCAAAAATAACCTTGAGTAAGTTCCTGATCCAATCTGGTCTGAGGGGACTGGTTGGATGACTCCTTTTTCCAGCAGCTTTGAGACTTCTAATGCTGCTTGATCCCTTTGACTGGGTGGAATGTCTAGGACTCTCTTGGGTGGCGGAGGGGGTGAGATAAAGGGAATGGTGTAACCTCTGGCAATAATTCATAGCACCCAATGATCCTGAATGATGTTTTCCCAAGCTTGAAGATGCTTCGAGAAACGACCCCCGACTGGCTCCAGAGAGGCACAATTGGGCAGTCCCTCAGGGACGTTGGAAGGAGGAACCACGAAAGGTCTTGCGGTCTCCTGAGTTGCAGGGGCCTCCCCCGCCCCTAGGGCGACGTCTTCCAGAGTAATTCCCCTGTCCTCTGCCTCTGGAGGGGGGGATCACCATGATGGTCAGGATAAGACTTCTGAGACTTCCTGAACCACATCTTTCCTCCCCTCTGCGCCTTGCGATAAGGTCTAGAGGGAAGCAAAAAACAGGACCCAACAGCAGACAAAAGTCTTACCTTCCTGCTCACATCTGGTGAAAATGTCTTTCACTTTGGGTCCAAAAAGGGAGGACCTGTCAAAGGGAGCATCCGTGAAGGAAGACTTGAAGGCCTCCGCGAAGTGACACAGGCGCATCCAGGCTTGCCTCCTAAGGGCTACACCTGAGCTAGCTGCCCTACCCGCCCCCTCGGCTGCATAGGATATGAGCTTCTTGGACGAGTTAACAACAGAAGACAAGGTAGACAACTGGGCGTTGACAGTTTGGTTCACCGCATCAGACAAGTTACCCGACAGAGTATCTCCCAACTCCTTGAGGAGATCTCTTTGGAGCCTCGTAAAATGACACAAATAATTCAGCGACCACAAAGTAAAGGTCGCTGAAGACAGGGTACACTTTCCATACCAATCTATACTCCTAGACTCCTTGTTAGGAGGATGAACGGAAGCAGAAGCCTCTGCAACTTCTTGCTGAGTGGCAGACGCCACCACCATGGCATCTACAGGAACTCCTTTCATCAAGAATTCTTTCCCAGGAGGTGCAGGCAAAAACTTGTTGGGGCGGCTGGGAACCGGTTCCACGGAGTCAGGGTGTTCCCACACCCTTCGACAAATAAGGTCCAACAATTCATCGAAGGGGGGAGACACCAAGGAGGTGGAAGGTCAGGCTCCGAAGGCCTTGAGGAAGTCTGACTCCTCCTCAGAGGGGGGTTTGGAGGGCCAGTTGCCTCTCTGTCTCAAAATCTCCAGGATGTCGGAGAATGAGACATCATCGGAGGATGACTTTGGGGACCCCTCTGCATCATTGAGGTCGGTGTCTGAGGTGACAGACTAATTTGGGGAGTCTATGTGTTCCTTCTTACACAGCTTCTTTCAGGCAAGGACTCTGAAGGGCCCTCAGAAAGCAGGGGACCACGCATGGAGGTATCCTCAGGCCTTCGAGCCCAGCTGCCTGCTGATAGGGGGGCCTCAGAGGCTCTAGTCACAGTGTCCGGGAAAGGAGTGGTTGACTCAAGTGATGTCACCGAAGACCTGGCCAGTGCACTCCTCATGGCCTTGAAAGCGGGTCCACCTGAATCCGAGGAGCGACCCGTCTCCGATACCACAATCGGAACAGGGGTTCCCCCGGCCGAAGCACCGAGAGGGAGACTCAGAGCCGAAGTCTGGAGCCCAGATGTATCCCCTCAGGTCCGACAGACGAAACCCGAGTGCCGAAACCCTCAGATGGAACCGAAAGGGTTGGAGCCGAGGTCAGAGCTGAAAAACTCAAAGGGAGTTTCGGAGCTGACCCAAGGACCTCACTCGACTCAGAACATTCTGGCTCCAATGACACAGAGGTGGTCGGAGGAGGAATAATCGGAACCGACACAAGGACCAGCTCCGGAGCCGACTGGGCTGGAGCCGAGAATAATTTCATTAACACTGATGACTGTAGGAGCTTCTGCACCACCCTATCCAAATCCGAATCCGACAACCTGGAGGACTTGGAGGACACAGAAGGGGGTCGAGAAGTCTTCTCTAGTGGATCCAATGCAAAGCTAGGAGAATGGCTCCGAATCGGTTCCAAGACAATTGGAGCCGAAGTCGGCTCCAACACAACAGAAACCTCCTTCGGCTCCGAAGGCAGTGGAACCGAGGAAGCCGTCTCCGGTACCGACAACATCTCCTGCGGCTCCGAGACCAATGGAGCCGAGGAAGGTGAAACAGTCTTTGATCTTTTCTCCGATGGCTCCGACGAACTGGACGGAGCCGGAGATCTCTTTTTAGCTTTAGATTTCCCGCTAGGGGGAGAAGAGGCTAAAGCTTCTTCAAAGGCAGGTTTTACCAGGCCCTTAAGAATCAACTTATTTTTTCTCTCTTGCAAGACCCTGGAACTAAACAAATGACATACACTGCAGGACTCTTGCAAGTGTATAGCGCCCAAACAGTACACACAGATGGAGTGGCCATCAGTCAAAGACATCTTATAAGAACATTTGGCGCACTTTTTAAACCCAGAAGGCATATGCTCCTTCTGATCTTTGCCTGACATTTTAAAGCGTTACACAAAAAGACACCACAATAAAGAGACATGACTAGGAAGAGAAGGGACTCTAACTTAAATGCCCCCGAACAACAAGAAAACACACTGAACAAGGCCCTCTAACTTAAACGGGCCTAGCCTGCCAACACAAGTATGCCAACTATAACTTAAACAATGACGGAGATCACAAAAAAAACACCAACTATAGAGAACGTAGCTATTAAAATAGCTTTTGGTTGGAAAGACTTTTCCGAAAACTAAGTAAATAGTTTAAATAAGGTACTTAGCCACAGCCAAGCTCGAGACCACGTCTTCACTCAATGAGCGGCAAACGAGATCAGGGGGTTTGGGAGTGGTGCATCCTGGGATATAGGCTTAGCCCAGCCAATTAGAGATTTCGTGCTAGTTATAGCGGCCGAGTCGGAACCGATTCTCGGCTCCGAGCCCATCAGTAATGAATGTAGGCGAGATAGGACCACATTACAGCCACAAATTTTATGAGGAACAAACCAAAAGTAAGAAGCAAAAATCTATTCATTCTGCAATAATCTGGACAGTTGCTAGGTATAGTTCAGCTGGGGCTGTCTTTGAGTTTGCCGCCCTTCCCCCCTCGCAAAACCATGGTCGAATGGAGCCTCCCCCCTGCAGCCATTCCAGTGAACCATTACTTGGCTATTTCACTCCATTTACCATAAACACTAATGTGCATACTGCTTTACTTCTGCAATGATTTGGACTTCATTTGAAAGTTTTATTTTGCATTTTACAGCACAAACACTAAGAGATATCTGTTAAACAAAGCAATGCAGTCTCACAATGAAAACAGACTTAGCATTAAAACTTCTCTGCCCTTGAAACTCACATTCACGGAAACAGCATTGAAACCCACATTCAAAAAAAATACATTTTGCCAGTGGCAGATAAAGATTAACTTTGGGCTAGTTTCAAATCACAGGCCCCTTATACACGAAACATAAACATGCTCTTTGATACACCTTCCTGATTGTATTAAATTATATTCCTTGTACAATACAGTACAGTTTTAGAGGGTGTTTTAAATTTATTGTTTTGAACATTTTTCCAGTAAACAATGAAACAAAATGCATGCACCAATAATGACAAAACTGCCCAATTCAGAACATTTCCATCAAACTTCTACAGTCCAACAGTATCAGTAAATGTGCACAATCTCTGAAGAAGTAAAAGTCATCTAAATAATTCCACATTAAAGAGATCTGTAACTAAGGAAGAGGTTGCTGCTTGCAAACAACTTTATATTTCATTGTTTCATCTACAAATAAAGTGCATGTTGCCCTTGAGGAATAAATTGCCTATGTTACACTAAAAAAATGATAAGCTAGTAATATTGCAATAGGGAGTGGATGACAAACTGATAAAAGGTTCATAGTTACTAGGTATCTTCGCCAAAAAGGACTGCAGCATCCACCTCCTTTGCAACACAGTACAGTATCAGCAATGCATCTACGTACTGTGGGAGTAGAACCCACAGTCTTCTGCATCAAAAGCAGGTACACTACCTGTTGTGCTATTAACAATGCAAGCAGACACAGCATAAGCAGCACTAAACTTTTGCTCCCCTGCAGCTCTCAGCTTCTTGTAAAATCTAAAATCTACTAAACACTCAGCTGTGTCTCTGAACTTTGCAGCACAAGAAATATGGAAAAAACCTAAATTTATTGGGGGGGACAAAAGCCCAAATACCAGGGACACATTTTAAACACTGCTTGTATAATGCTTGCAAAGTTGCTAGAATAAAATGATGTGTTACCATCATACATTTCACTGCCAAGTCTTGAACCCAGGGTCCTGTGCAAAACAGTCAGAACAACATACCACTATGCCAAATCAGTAAGTTATGTACTCACCATAACGGTAGATGTATGTAGTCCATCTCGCCTCACATTCTTCACCTGTGGGTTCGGAGCCGAATGTCGGCTCTGACTCGGCCTATTTACTATCTCGAAAGTCTTTGATTGGCTGGGCTAAGATGGTATCCCACAATACATTGCCCCACATTCCAAGATCTAGTTTGCTACCAACAGAAATATAGTATCCATCACCCAAATACACACACACACACACCCATAACAAAGAGGTCCAACAAATTATCCAAAGGGGCTCTGTAATATCAGAAATACAAGGTGATCCTCCAAATCCTCCAGGTGTGGGGGACGGTGGGGGGGTAATGAAGAATGTGAGGTGAGATGGACTACATACATCTAACGTTATGGTGAGTACATAACTTACCAATGTTATGTAGTCCTATCTCGCCTACATTCTTCACCTGTGGGACAGCGTCCCTATCACCTACATCCTGGATGGCTCAATGGAAAATACTCCTGATCACTGTGGAGCCAAAAGATGATCTGCCCCTGGACACCACATCTAATTTGTAATGAGAAACAAATGTGTGAGGAGAAGCCCATGTTGCAGCCGCACAAATATCATCCATTGATAACCTAGCCTGAAACGCTGCAGAAGTGGAAACTGCTCTGGTACAGTGTGCTTTGACTTTGAAGGGCAGGCTCTTTCCCCCTGCCTGATAAATAAAGGAGACGCAACCAGCTATCCACCTAGAGATGGTGACCTTGGATACTGCGATTCTCTGAAAATGAAACGAAGAGCTGGTCTGACTTCCGCCAATCTTTAGTCCTGTGTAGCTAAAAGCGTAGTTGCCTATGAACATCCAACAGATGAAACTGGTACTCTGCCTTATTGGAGAAGTTGGGGAAGAAGACTGTCAGTTCAATGGACTGATTAATATTAGATAAGGAAGCCACTTTGGGAAGAAAGGATGGATTTGGTCTGAAAGAGACTCTATCTTTATGGAATATCAAATATGGGGGCTTGATTGATAGGGCCTGGAGTTCTGAGACTCGTCTAGCCAATGTGATAGCTATCAAAAAGGCAGATTTCCATGTAAGAAATTTTAAATTGCAGGAAGCCACAGGCTCGAAGTGTGGGAGGGTGAGAGCCTGCAGAACAAAACTGAGGTCCCAGGGCATAACAGGTTGAGATACAGGGGGACGAAGGAGAAGAGTGCCTTTTAGGAATGCTTTACACAGCCTGTGTGCCATTAAGCTAGGTTCATAAGCCACATGAAAGTTTGAAATAGCCGCCAGCTGAACTGTGATGGTGGCTGAAGCAGACCCTTGGCAGAATAAGTGGGACAGAAATTCCAAAACAGAATCAATGGGGGCTGTGTAGGGGTCAATACCTTTGGAATGGGCCCATATCGAAAACCTTTTCCACTTGCTAGAGTAGATCTTCCAAGTGGACGGTTTATGAGAGGACAAAAGAATATGGACCACATCTGGAGAAAAATCGTGACACCTGACTACGGATGGAAGTGGAGTAGCCAGGTGGTCAGCCGGAGGGTCTCCACGGAGGAGTGGAGCTGTCCTGACATATGTGTCAGCAAGTCTGGATGAGGGTCCAGAGTCCAAGAAGCATCCACCATGTAAGGTTGAAGGAAGGGGAACCATACTTGTTGACGCCAGTGTGGCGTGATCAGAATCAATCTGATTCCCAAGGACAGAGCTTTCTAAATCATCCTCGAGATAAGGGGAAATGGAGGGAAAGCATAGAGCAGACCCGAGGGCCAATTGTGTGCAAGAGCGTCCCTTGGAGATTCCCCCGGTGGGGGGAATCAGCGAGAAGTAGCTGCTGCTGCATTTCGCATTGAGGGGACTGGCAAACAGATCGCAGCAAGGCTGACCCCATTTGCTGAATAAGCTGTTCTCCACCCGGCGGTTCAGGGACCACTCGTAAGGCATGAGGATCGCTCTGCTTAGCCTGTCTGCAATCACATTGGTTTTCCCCGGGATGTGCGTTGCCACCAAGGCCAGTTGGGAAGCTATCGCCCAATTTCACACTCTCATGGCCTCTCTGCATCGGGGGTACGATCTGGTTCCTCCTTGCTTGTTGAGATACCACACTACTGACATGTTGTCTGAGTGTATCACAATGGTCCCTAGAGGGAGGACATCCTGAAGTGCCTGCAACGCACTGCCCTCATCTCCAGGACATTTATGTGCAAGTCTATCTCGTGCTCCTGCCCCGTGCCTTGGACCATCCTGCCGAGATAATGCCCCCTCACCCTATCCGGGAGGCATCCGTGGTCACTGTGGCTACCGGGCTGGGTGGAATAAAGGGTTTCCCTATGACTAAGTTGTTGGTGCATAGCCACCAACTGAGGTACTGCTTGCATTTGCCTGTGATTAAGATAGAATGGGACAGAGGTAGTCTTTGGAAGGACTATTGGGCGAATAGGAGCCATTGTAGGATCCTCATATGTAACCTCGCTAACGGGACCATTATGATAGTGGACGCCATTGTCCCCAGTAACTGAAGAACTAGTCTTGCCCTCACATGTGTCAGAGGCATCATCGTACTAACCTGTCGTTGCAACCCTGTGATCCTCACCATAGGTAGGAATGCTCTCAACCGAATAGTGTCCAACTCTGCTCCTATAAACGAGACACGCTGTGAGGGTAGCAAGGCAGATTTTTTCAGTTTATTGTAATGCCTAACCGGTGACAAAGATCAATGGTAGTATCTCTGTTTTGAAGAAGTAGATGCTTGGTGGGGGCGGATAGGAGCCAGTCGTCCAGGTAAGGAAACACCTGGAATCCTTGACGTCTCAAGTGAGCCGTCACCACTGCCATGCACTTGGTGAACACCCTGGGGGCTGTGGTGAGACCAAAGGGCAGGGCTCGAAACTGGAAATGCCTGGCTCCCAGCCGGAAGCGTAGATGACATCTGGATGCTCTGTCCATTTTGATGTGGTAGTAAGCATCCTTCAGGTCGATGGAGCACATCCATATGTCTTTTCCCAACAATGGGAGAATTGATTGTAGCATGACCATCCAGAATTTGGACTTGCGTACGTAATAATTGAGTTGGCTGAGATCCAAAATGGGTCTCAGGTCCCCCGTTCTTTTTGGCACCAAAAAGAATCTTGAGTAAGTCCCTAATCTGATCTGGTCTGGGGGGGACTGGTTGGATGACTCCTTTTTCTAGCAGCTGAGAAACCTCTGATGCTACTTGATCCCTTTGAATGGGTGGAACGTCTGGGATCCGATGGACGGGAGGGTTGCAGAATAGAATGGGATGGTGTAACCTCTGGCGATTATCCCTAATACCCATCGGTCCTGGGTGATGTTGACCCAGGCTTCCGGATACCGGGAAATTCGACCCCCGACTGGCTCCGGAGAAGCACAGTTGGGTACACCCTCAGGAATGAGAGTATGGGGAACCACAAAAGGAATCACGGTCCCCAGAATTGCGGTGGGCCCCTCTGCCTCTGGGGCAATGTCTCCCTGAATACGACCCCCCTCCCCTGCCTCGGGAGGGGGTCATACCCTGTTGCGGCCGGAAAAGGCCTTTGTGATTTCTTGAACCACATCTTTCCCCCTCGCTGAGCCTTGGGATAAGGTCTCGACGGGAGGGAAAAACGGACTCCTACGGCAGACAAGGTCTTTCCCTCTTGCTCGCACCTGGTGAAGGTGTCTTTCACTTTAGTCCTGAACAAGGAGGAACCATCAAAGGGGGCATCAGTGAAGGAAGACTTAAAGGCTACCGCAAAGTGACACAGGCGTAGCCAGGCTTGCCTCCTGAGGGCCACCCCTGAGCTAGCTGCCCTACTAGCTCTCTCGGCCGCATACAAAATCAGTCGCATGGACGAGTTAGCGATGGAGTTGAGGGTAGAGAGCTGAGCATTGACAGTCTGAGCCACCGCCTCAGGCACGTTACCCGTTAGAGTATCTCCTAACTCCTTAAGAAGATCTCTCTGGAGCTGCGTGAAATGAGACAAATAATTCAGCAACCACAAGGTAAAGGTCGCTGAAGACAGGGTATACTTCCCGTACTGATCCATAGTCCTAGACTCCTTGTTAGAAGGATGGATAGAAGAGGAAGACTCAGCAACTTCCTTCTGTATGGCAGCCGCCACCACCATAGCATCTACTGGGACTCCCTCTGTTAAAAATTCTTTCCCTTGGAGAGCAGACAAAAATTTGTTGGGGCATCAAGGAACAGGCTCCACGGAGTCAGGAGTCTCCCACACCCTCCGACAAATAAGGTCCAGGAGCTCGTTTAAGGGTGGAGACACCCAGGAGGTGGAGGGCTGAGTGCCAAAGGCCTTAAGGAATACTGACTTCTCCTCGGAGGGGGTTTTGGAGGGCCAGTCTCCTCTTTGTTTCAAGATCTCCAGGATATCGGAGAATGAAATGTCCTCAGAGGAAAACTTAGGGGACCCCTCCAATTCCTCGAGGTCAGTATCATAAGTGAGGGACTCGTCCTGGGGGTCTACATACTTCCTCTTGCACAATTTCTTTCTGGGGGTTCCTCAGGCACAGGCTCTGAGGGCTCCTCAGAAAGAAGGGGACCGCTCGTGGAGGTATCCTTAGGCCCTGTGCTCTGCTATCCAAGGATAGGTGGGTATCAGAAGCTCTCGCTGGTGTTGTGGGGGATGGAAGACCCGATCCGAGAAAAGTAGCTGACCTAGCCAGCGTGCTCTGCATAGCCTCGAAGGTGGGACCTACCAAATTTGAGGACCGACCGCCTTCCAAGGCCATGACCATGACCGGTGTCTCCGCAGCCGAGGCACCGAGAGGGAGGCTCGGAACCAAAGGGTGTTCCAAGGCATCCCCCTCGGGCCCGACCGAGGAAACCCAGGTCTCAAACCCTGTGGAAGGGACCGACAGAGTCGGAGCCAATGTGGGCACCGATAAACCCTGCTGGGGGATCGGAGCCGATGCAGGAACGTCCCTCGGAGCGGAGCTTACCGGCTCCGACGACAAGGATGCGCTCGGAGGAGGAATAGCAGGAATAACTAACAAAGCTGGCTCCGGAGCCGACTGGGTCGGAGCCGAGAAAAGTTTGGCCAACACCGGCGACTGTAGGAACCTCTGCACCACCCTATCTACATCCAAATTGGAAAGCCTGGAGGATTTGGAGGAGATGGATGGAGACCTGGTCCTCCTATCTGGAGAACCCTGCCTCAAGCTTGGCAACCGCCTCCGAATTGGTTACAAAAGTATCGGAGCGGACGCAGACTCAGTCGACACAGCTACCTCCTGCGGCCCCGATGCCGGTGGAGCCGAGGAAGCAGACTCGACAATGGTAATTTTACAAGGTGGCTCCGAAGTAATAGAAGGAGCCGGAGTCCTTTTCTTTGATTTGGAGGATTTAGACTTTGACTGGGAGCTGGGAGCCGAACCTAAATCCTCCTCAAAGGACGGTTTTAGCAGTCCCTTTAGGATCAGTTTGTTTTTCCTCTCTTGGAGCACCCGAGGACTAAAGGCGTGGCAGAAACTGCATGACTCCTGAAGGTGGATGGCTCCAAGACAGTAAACACAGACCGAATGTCCGCCTGTGATAGACATTTTATAGGCACACTTTGTATACTTTTTAAAGCACGAGGGTTATGCTCTTTTTGTTCCTTAGACATGCCAAGCCAACAATTGTAGCAGCTGCTACTGACAAAAGGTGGGAAACCGCAAACACAGAAACAGAAGAACAAGAATAACCAACAACCAAGCACAGGGGAGAACCTCTAAATAAAACGGTTCTCAACTTAAATTAAGTAAAATGCACCTAAGACAGCCAGACAAACACCACAAAGAGGACTAGGTCCTCTAACTCAAACGGGCCTAGCCTGAAGGAATAAAGGAATACCATACACAAAAACACTCACAACCTACAAAAAATAACACAGCAACAGCACTATGAACAACTCTATTTGTATAAGAACAATTAGCCAAAAATTTTCACAAGAAAGAGTTTTTTTAGCAATACTTAGCCACAGCCAAGTCGAGACCACGTCCGAGCTCTACAAGCGACAAATGAGATCTGGGAATGTGGGGCAATGTATTGTGGGATACCATCTTAGCCCAACCAATGAAAGACTTTCGAGCTAGTAAATAGGCCGAGTCGGAGCCGACATTCAGCTCCGAACCCACAAGTGAAGAATGTAGGTGAGATAGGACTACATAACATCAGCTGTTTTGTGAAAGAGAGGAAGACTGAAACTTAAATGGCTACCATTTAGTGAATTCAGTTCTCATCATAGCTGTCAACCTCTTAGCACAAAACACCTGAACAAAGCCAATAATGGGGGAATTACAGCCCCCAAACATATTCAGTGAATTCAGTTCTCACCACAGCTCTCAACCTCTTAGCAAAAAACACCTGGACAAAGCCAGTAATGGGGGACTACAGCCTCCAAACATATTCATTGAATTCAGTTCTTACCATAGCTCTCAACCTTAGCACAAAAAATCTTGACGAAGCCAATAATGGGGGAATACAGTCCCAAAAATAGGGGCAAATTTCAAATATTCATCTTATAAACTTTTAAAAAAATGCTAGAATAAAAGGTTTTGTGTTACCATGTACTTTCTGAAGAATATGAAGTCTGAAATTCAAATACTTGTCATTTTTATTTATTTAACATTTGTTAACCAGGAAAGTCTGACTTGGAACAAAAGCCAATTTCGGCAGAGGCCCAGGGAGAAACAGTCCAGACACATCTTTGTAAAATGGGAGGATACCAGAGCACCCAGAGAAAACGCACACAAACACAGGTAGGACATGCAGATTCCACACAGAAGGCACCCCAACCAAGAATCAAACCAGAGAACCTATAGCTGTCAGGCAACAATTCTACCACTGCACCACTGCACTACTGCACTACTGACTTTGTAAAGATACAAAAATACAGAAACCACAGATTCTAGTTCCATACCTCCTGAGTCCATCCAAAAGCCCGTGACAAATATGAGGCAAAAATCTGCAAAGTTTTTACAAATGGTGGTGGGTAGGGAATTCAGACTCTTGGCCACCTGGGCCCAAGGTACAGGACTCAAGCCTGTTCTCTACCCATCACCATACAGCAACTGGGACATTTCACACACACACATACACACACACACACACACACACACACACACACACACACACACACACACACACACACACACACACACACACACATCCTTAGTAAAGCCCTTAGTTCCATACCTCAAAGTCCGTAAAACTTGTCCATAACATCCATCTAGTTACTCAAAGTCCTTCTCCATAATATCCATCTAGTTCCATACTACCTGAGCCCATCCAAAAGCCTGTGATGAGAACAAGTCCTTCCCTCGAGAGCAAAGCAACCTGGGTGCTACCCAGTCTGCAGACGTTGCAGTCCGATCCCCTTCCAGTCTATCCAGTTGTAACTGCATAGATTTTTGGGATAGTGCTGCTGAATGCTCTCTTCCTAATTCAGACTGCTGGTGAGACAGTCTTGATTCTGTGTGCATGCTCCAGACTGGTTCACCAGCAGTCCGGATATCAGGAAATGCCGCACATGCGCAACGTTCTGCGACTCACATTTGTTTTATTTTTTTATTTTCTTTTATTTTTTTCATTTTCTTTTATTTTTTTGTTTTACAGCTAGGGGGCCTGCAGTCCTGCAGCCCAATAGCACGAGCCACCCATATCTTAATATGCACTGCATGTGGGTCTCTAGGGACTGGTCTATAAGTAATATAATCTCTAACAAATATGGAGATGTTGCGATAATTTCCATTTGGTCTAAAGGTATGGAAGGCACAAAACCCTGGTATAGAGGGAGTGTTTTTTTTTTACTTTTAAACAAAGTTACTGCAATTACACACACAGAAATGTGCTCCAAATACAGGAGTTCCTCAAGGTCTTGCAATTTGTTATTTAGTCTTCTAGCATTAAACAAAGCCACCTTAATATGATCTTGTGTTTGAATTGTTTTGTCGGTTAGGTTGAGAGGTTCATTAACTGGATTCTGCCTAAAAATGCATTGAGAGGGTAGTAAGAGATTTTGCCAATATGTGTAATCCTATAAATAGTGTCATCTCATTGTTACATTGTGGGTGGTTAGGCACATGAAGGACAATAAGAGCTGGAGAATATGCGAGTGTGGAAAATGGTATATATTGTGAATTATTAAGTTTATTTACTATTATGTGAAAAATTAATAAATGTCAGAGATGTTACTGTAAATCAGAATTCCAACAATACATATTTAAAATATTAAATTAAAATATTAAGATACAACCAAACACCCTAATACTGAGTAATTTCAACTACCCTGCCATTACCTGGGAAAACTACTCAGGTACCAACACCTTTTCCCAACGGTTCTTGGAAGTCATAAATTCCAATACCCTGGAACAACTAATCCATTGTCCCACCAGGGGCTCCAATATCCTAGACCTTGTCATTACCAACATGGGAGATAGCTGCTCCATGCCAGTGGTCACCCCCTCATCGGTCAGGTCGGACCATAAGCTAATCACCCTTGACATCCAGATCCCACTCCCACCCCCCCAGTAAGGAAGCCTTCATAAAAAACTTTTCCAAAGTCAACTTCATGCTACTCAAGTCAGAATTGATAAACTTCATGACACCCATGCAGACGGAAGCTGAAAGTTCGACTGCTGAATCCTACACTAAGGTACTGTACGAGCACATCCACTCGTGCATGAATCATGCCATCCCAAACAGAAGCAAGACGCTCTCCTCCAAAAAACTCAAGCCAATCTGGTGGTCCCCTGCCATAAACAAATTATACAACAGAAGGAAGAAACTTTTGTAGAAAAGAGAAAAATCCCAGGATGCAAAAAACTTCCTTATCAGCCACAGTAAGAAGCTGATATCCCTCATAAAATCCTCCAAAGCTAGTTACAAAAATAAAATTGCCAAAGATTCCAAAGACAACCACAAGGCATTCTATAGTTATGTCAAGAATCTAAATGGTAATGCTCAGATCTGCTCTGAGCTACAACAGAATGGCATTAAATATACCGACCCCAAGGATATTGTCAATATCCTGGCAGATCGATTTAGTGCCAACTTCATCCCCCTCTCACCCCCTAAAGGGCCCATCTCAATACCAAATGATTGCCAAATTCCATTAATCATGGCCACACAGGTAGAAACCACACTCTCCAAAGCTAAGAATACAGCATCCATGGGACCAGATGACATCCCAAGGTGTGTACTACATGAACTACAAAATGAACTGGCACCTCACCTAAGTGTCATGTTTAATCATTGTTACCTCAGGCTTCATGCCCACTGAGTGGTGCACAGCTACAGTTATCCCACTCCACAAGGGGGGCTCCACCTTGGATCCTGGAAACTGCTGTCCCATCAGTCTGACGAGCCTGATCTGCAAGGCCATGGAACACATTATCATGGAACTTATAAACAAAGACATTGACAATCTTTAAACACTGGATCCCACCCTGTTTGGGTTTGTGAAGGGCCGATCTTGTCTCCTGAACCTGACTGACTTCTTCATATCAGTCTCCAGAGCTGTGGACCAGGGTAAGGCGGTCCACACAGCCTATCTGGACCTCGACAAGGCCTTCGACACCATCCCCCACTCTGGAATCATAGATAAACTTACTAAGCTGGGCATAAATCCCTACGTCACTCAATGGGTTGCCAACTGGCTTACTGACAGAACCCAGACAGTAAAAGTAGCCGACTCCAAATCTAAATCCAGACAAGTGACAAGTGGAGTACCTCAGGGTTCAGTCCTGGGACCGCTCTTGTTTGGCATCTACTTCTCTGAAGTACAGGCCAACACTAAGGGACTCTGGTTAAAAATTTCACAAATGACTGCAAACTGGGAGCCATTATTGAATCCCCAGATGATGTGGATATTCTACAAAAGGGCCTTACAGAAACAGATGCTTGGTGCCACAGCCATGGGCTCAAGCTTAATGCCAAGAAATGTAGAGTTATCCCCTTTGGGAAAAAACATGTACACATGAATTACCACACAGATGGCATTACACTAAACACCGAAAGTGTGATGAGAGACTTAGGGACACAGGTGGACAGTGGTCTCACCTTTGATAACCACATCACCACAACAGTCAGGAAATCCTTCTATTTGGCAGAAATCATCACTAAGCGCTTTTCATCCAGAAAAAAGGAGGTCATTGTCCCATTGTACTCATCCCTCATTAGACCCATTATAGAGTACAATGTCCCATTTGGTATGTACCTCACAAGACATCTGCAACAGCTGGAAAGGCCACAGAAATACCTCACCAAAAGAATCACAGGCCTAAAGGAGATGCCCTATGCTGACCGTCTAAAAAAACTCTAGCTATACTCTGTGGAATATCGTCTTCTCAGAGGCGATCTCTGCTTAACATACAAGGCCATGTCAAACCCTGAGCTGTTGGACATGCTCCACTTAAAGAAATCCCAATCCCTCAGAGCCACACGCTCCAGAGATCTAAACCTTGTCATCACAATGAACAAAACATGCTGGAGAGATAGGTTCCTGACCCTGAGACTCCCCATACTCTGGAATAGACTGCTCATACATGTCAAGCAGAGCGCCTCCTTGGCCCTCTTCAAAAGAAACCTTGACGATTGGATGAGAGACAGGAAATTCACCCCAGGGATCACGTCAGTCACCCTGCTAGACAGGGGTCCAGGGAAGTAAATATTGTGGGAAGAAATATCCAGGGAATTGTTATGGCTAGGCTTGTATAGGCCACAGGGCCGATAGCCTAGTACCAACCTATGAACCTATGAACAAGTAATACAGGTAATGTAGGGCGTTTAAGATTCTTAATTTTAAATTTAGGTGGCAATGATTTGCAAATGCAAGGTTGGAAGGTATATGAAAGGAGAAAGAGAAACTGAAAAATGAATATTGTAAACATGAGTGTGGGATAAAGAAGGAGTGGAAATTGTGAAGTATGTTTGTGTCTTTCGGCTTTTCCAGGTTAGGGGTCGCCACAGCGGAACTCCGGTCCGCTAATGACTGGCAGTTGATTTTTACGTACTGGCTTGCCAGGCCTGACGCACAGCCTTCAACGAAGGTACGCCCATTCATGCATGTCTACACGCAGAAGATGCTCTTAGCTGAGAATCAAACCGCACAGCGTCTTACTGTGAGGCGACAATGCTACCACAGCACCACCACTGTGGGTGTTTAATTTAATACACAGCTGTGCCATCTTCAGAGATTACTTCCAGGGACTGGCATTCTTCTTAGAAAAGGATAAGATTTTTCTCACACCGCAGGGTTGTCCAGGGTCACTGAGTTCTAGTCATGTTGTAGCAGCAAAAAGATATAAAAGGGGAATGTGGATGATTTTGTATGCTACCTGGAATACTGTGGGGGCTAGAAAATCCTGTAAAGCTAAGTAGAATACTGAGCAGGTTAAAGAGAGAGGGTGTTCAAATATAATTTTTGCAAGAAATGAAATTAAGGCAAATGGAAATGTCAACATAGAAGGGGTATAAATGGACAGGTAAGAATGCATGTAAGAGGACATAAAAAGGGATAAGGATTTTTTGAGAGAGGAGATTATATGGAGTAGATGAATATGTGCCAATATGGAGTAGATTGATGGGAAGCAGGCAGGCTGGAAAGGGCAACACACAATTGTAGCAGTAATATTTGGTTCTAATGAGGGTAAAGAAGAGATGAATGAGTGGTGGACAGATCATAACAACAGTATCACAGAGGTAGGGAAATGGATAATACTAGCAGAGATGTAATTGTATTCCTAAAGCTGGACAAGGACAGGTAGGTGGAAATTGATTGCAGTAAGTCTGGTGTCCCTTCAGTGCAGAGTGGTAAGGTTAGAACTTGAGGATTTCTGAGGTAAAATGCTGTTATATATTCTCAAAGGTATGAAAATAGAAAGTAAGCACTTTTTTAATCTGGCCAAGGATAATCTTTTTTTAGCACCTTTATTAAATCATCACCTTAGACATAGGCAAATGTATATTAATAGAAAAGAAAACAAAGCATATTAACATATTTTTCATTTATATATTATATATTATATATGTTTTTTTTCTGTATAACTGTCATAAGTCCAACATTATATAAATTGTTCAATTCCTGCCCACCCCTAAAACATTACTCCTCCTCCTGAACATTACCCTGCATGACAGACTACTCTGTAGGACATTTCTAAAATCTGCCAACCCATTACACTCCAAAAATGCATCTTCCCAGTTACTTCCTTCTTCCATATCACACCTCCAACATTTTATATTTACCTAATGAAAAATTCCTTGAATTCTGCTTGGGGTATGGAAATACCTATGCAAATACTTCCAAGCAATAATCCTAAACCTTCTGGATTTAGCTTTATACTTGGGAGCAACATATATCCTCCCATTATTCTCTTGTAAATTGTTTTCCTAGTCTTTCTTCTGAATCTTTTCCAACCTTCTCTGATTGATTTTTATAGTTATTGTGCAGTATTGTATATGCTCACTTAATTATCCCTTTTTAAATAGCAACTTCTGTTATAGATTCAACTAAAAAAAAATCTATCAGAACAAGTATTTCTCTTAGGATTTCCCTGTCTCTTTCTCTTTGCCTATACTCTGACATCAATCCCTCGTAGGGAAGACAATCTCTGGTCTGCAGTCCCAACATCTTCTTGCCCTCATCCCACTCTATTACCTTTCCTTCTCTAGGTATTTGCTCCCAGTACCTTGGTTCATTGCCAATTTTCTCTAGTAAATTCCATCCCACTGTAGAATATTTTCTGTATCCCTCCTTGCAAATCATCTCTAAAGGTAAAAATCTCCTTTTCCATTCTTATGCTGGCTTAGTTCTTAGTATATGTTCTGTTGCTTTATGAATATAATATTCTGCATGGTTGCTATTATTCTCCTTAACAATGTGCATCCAAAATCCCACTCTCTCTCTCCTTATTTCTTGAACTTTAATCCTGCTTTATCATCATCCCTTTCCACTTTGAATTACAACCTTCTGCTTGTGTTATTTATATGAACTTAAAATGTGGACTTCAAAAATATCCCTCCAAATCAGGTAATCTTAAGCCACCTTGTTCTTTTGAAAGAATCATCTTATCCTACCTAAATCTTGCTCTCTTCCCCTCCTGAATAAATTCCGTCAACTCTTTATTAATTAGTGTCTGCAAGTTACTCACTGATTAATAAAATATGCCCAACCTGTATAGAAAACTAAAGGGACTAAAAGCATTTTCTTTGCTTGTATTTTACCATCCATATCAATAAAAAGAGTGTCTAGTTTCTCAGTGTTTATATTATTTTTGTTTACTGTCTTCCCACATATCCTTAGCTGCCATAACAGAAGCCCTTTTAATCCATACTCCTACATATTTCATCTTATCATGTCCCCATAAATATGGATATTGCTGAGCCAGTTTGTGGGTGTGTACATACTTTTTGACTACAGTCTTTGTTTTATCTTCATTAATTTTATATCCTGAAAAAATATGAAACTGTGTCAGAATGTTCCACAGCATTGAGATGTCCTTTTCTGGAATGATCAAGTACAATATAACATCATCTGCAAATAAAGCCTAATTTTCTTGATTATGATAGTAATTATATTATCCTTGAATTGCTGATTTCTTTATTTTCTTTGCCAATGGCTCTAAATATAAAGCAAATTACAACGGGAAAGAGGACATCTCTATTTGGTTCCTCTGTTCATAACAAGTTATGAGAGAGGAACGTTCCCACTTTAATTATTGCCTCTGATCCTTCATAAATCCTCTTAATTAACTGTATTGTTGTATCAGGGAATACAAATGATTCTACTAGACTACTCATAAAATCCCAGTTTACTCTATCGAATGCTTTCTCTGCATCAAGGCCCCACAACATCAGCAATATTTTCTTATATTCTGCTTCTCTCTGGATCTTCATTGTTCTGTTAGTGTTGTCAAATGTTTGCCTCCCCTCCACAAACTACACTGATCCATATATATCAATTTTGGCAACACCTTTGCCATTCTTTTGGTTAGTAAAGACATAATCACTTTATAATCATGGTTTAAAATTGAAATAGGTGTTTTGAAGCTAGCTCTGATGGGTCTTTACTATCTTTAGTTAATTCAGACACAACCATTTCTTCCAAGATGTTTGTGCTTCCCCTCCTTTTAAAATATGGTTAAACAAAATCTTCTAGGTCTTTCTTATTTTATCCCTTCTAACTTGCAAACTTACACAGGAATAACATCAGTTCCTGGAGACTTTTTATACATCACATTTTTTAGCTCATCTCCTAGCTTAACTGTTAATTATTGAAACTCAGCTACTTGTAACCTTGGAATAATTAATTGTCCCATAAATATTTACATTTGTGCTCCTTCTTGATTTCAGCATTTCTCTGCTAAAATTTTCATTAAATTACTGAAATATCTCTGATACCTCTAAGACAGCTGTGGTTATTTTTCTTGGTATAAGCTCCATAAGTTGGGTGACAACCCTTTCTACCTTCTGTTGCCTAAGTCATTGCGCTAAAGGTTTTTAGGCCCTGAAGTTATCAGAAAATAGCTGCTTAACAGCAACCTTTCTAAACTCATGCATATTATCCAAATACTCCCTTAATTTCTTTTTAGCACTCTGCAGTTGTGCCTCTCCTTGTTCTGTCACATTATCCTTATTCTGCAATACTTTAACCTTTGTCAACCCCTCTAAATAATTCCTTTTACTTCTTAAGCATATATATTTCTCTTTTCTACCCTATTTTTAAATTCCATTTTCATTTTATCTCACTCATAAGCTATCTTTTCTGAAGAAATTTCAGTCATCCCTATAATTCTCAAAAAATTTCTTCTACCCATTCTTTAAAGCCCTGTCTTTTTAACAAGTAGAAGGGAAAGTTCCATTATCTCATTTTACTTCATTACCCAGCATTTTAAATATGTTTTATTGGTGCATGATCTGAAATAGTTATTGGATGTGTGCTGAAGCTTTCAATTAAATGCATATCTTCCTGTACAATCTAATATCTATCCAGTGTAGCCCACTTATTGTACATTGGACAATAATATATACATTTTATCCAAATTCCTGCTGCTGAACTCACATTGTATCCTTGAATTTCTAAGTTCTTTACTTTATTTGCCAATGGCAATACCATGTATTTTAATAAGTGTCTTCAGGAATCTACCCTTTTGGTAGATTTTCCCTTTTGGGTAAATAAAGCTCCAGTTCTCATGTATAAGTAATATTCCCTGTTGAAAGCTGATTATTTCTGATCTATGTCAGATCATCAAATGGCTGCAATGTTGTACCTGTCATCAAGTCGACAATGCAGGCTATCAAACCATTTTGATTGAGATTGCATTACAGTGCAGATCAGGAAATTTGCCCTTTTCCCCAATGTAGTGCGATCTCAGAGTTGGTATATATAATTAGTGGGGGGATGGGAGGGTTGATGGCCTGCAGTATCAAAGAGATGACATTTGACAATGTGGCCGTTCAATGATATGACATAATTTAGGGTGAAATAATCAGGTTTATCTTAAGCTCCATAATTACAGTTTTTGATAGAATATAAATGCAGACCAGTGTAATCCTTCTCCCTTGCTAATAGCCCCCTTACTACTACAAATCTATCATTTATGTGTCTTTTTTCCTCTTCTACCAGTACTGGAGCCCCACTGGAAATCAGTAGTAATCCTGTTTTCCTAGTGTTCTGCCAACCATCCATCCTGAAATCCTTTCTTTGTGAAATGCAAATGATCATTTCTTTCCTAATATGTCTCCTCCAACATTGCTATTTGCACTCTTCATTTCTTAATATAAATCAGTGCTCTATTTTCTATTGGGAAGCCCATTTACATTCCAAGATAATACAGATAGTGTAGCCATTATGATAAAGGCTACCCCCCCCCCCATGTTATACATGACAGTTTTTTTTGAATGTGCATTTCCCTCTTTTGTCTTACATGCACACACTTATGTTTGGCAAGCCGATGTTTTATACAGATGTTTCATCACATCTCTATTTGAAGCTATGTCACATTTTCAGTACTTTTGTTTTAATGAAAACCTTCAGACAAAAATACATTTTCAGAAAACCCCATCACCTATTAAATTACAGCAAACACACACACAACCATGTACATCATCAAAAAATTAAGTTTAACCCTCCAGATAGGAACAATTGTCCCAAATTAACAGATGCACCCACAGCCATTATTTAACCTAAAGTTAAGATTACCCATGCTAAAGTAAATTTTGCAATGTCTGTTCTCACTTACACTGATTGTTGTATGTTCTTTTCTTGTTTATGTTACCTTCCCAGATGTGAAAAAAATGGCTTGTATGATTTTAGAAAACAATAGCATTAGCCCTAAGAAAAACTGCACAGGCTACCTTTGCATAAAACTATATTGTACAATGATCTATTAAATGCATTAAAATATTAAGGTTACTAGGAAGAATGCTATCCTATTCACTTTCTACAATTTCAAACTTTATTTTTCACTGAAAGTCTTTCCATTTTACCTTTAAACTTTTAGCTTCCCTCAATAAATAATACTGAGAACTCTCAAGAGTAATTGATTGTAAGTGCAGACAGGTCATCTACATGTAAAGGTATTCAGCAATGAGAAAAAAGGCTAACAACTTTGAAGATGCATGAATAAATCTTTTGCACATTTCACTCAGAACAGAATATACATCTGCCTTCAGCTGCAGACTTTTTGACTACCACTAACAATTATTTGCTAAAAGAAAAGCTAATATCTTTGCAGATCAAGAATCTTAGCATTGTTCATGGCTTTCCTCATGTTGTATTACTTTTTCAGGCCTTCATGCTTACAAAATAAAAAAAAAACTTCTTTTCAGCTTAAGCCAAATTAAACTAGACATTTGCCCTGATAGCAATAGAAGAAATCTCAATTCTAGATATAATACAATATAATCTGTACATTTTCACACCCAGCGCATCCCAACAGCCCAATATCATTACATAGTAGCTTAAACTTGCTTTTGTCAAGCCTTTCTTCTCATGTTATAGTGTAAAGCCTATATTTCTTAAAACTAAAAAAGGACTTGCATACTTTAATATCTTTAACACACACAACAGGCACTGAAAAGACTCCCCCACATTACAAATACCCCAGACTACACACTAAACAAAACTGCAAAATATATAACATGCAGTTAATATCAATAAATGTTTTATACAAATGCAAATAAGAACACAACCAGAGAAGAAGTTGTGGACAGTAAGTAATTAATTGGGAGGGGAAGAGGACAAGAGTCAAGTGTGATAAGCTGATCCTTCCAAAAGAAAAAGGTGGTTTAGTATTACTGGATCTGAAGGGATATTTTAGAGCTGCACAGTTAAGGCTCATATATGTAACACAAACAGAAAGTTATAATTCAAAGTGGAAATGGATGATGATGATGATGAAGTGGGGGGGATTCAAGAAGTATGAAGAGAGCAGGATTTTTGATACAGATCCTTATGGAGAATAACAGTCCTACAGAATATTGCATTCATAAAGTAGCAGTAAATATTCTAGCTAAACCAACATGAGAATGGAGAAAGAAGATTCTGCCAGTATGGATGACTGCAATTATGTGTACAGAGAATAGGCAAGATGAGGTTGGAATTTACTGGAGAAAACTGGCAAAGGAACCAAGGTATTGGGAGCAAATAACTAAAGATGGAAAGATAGATTGGGTAAGACATTTGGACTACAGGCTACAGACTACCTTCCCTCTCAGGAAGTGATATCAGGGTATTGGTAAAGAGAAACCGGTAGTGGAGTCCTAAGTGAAAGTCCTGCTCTGGAAGAGTTTTTAGATGACTGTAGAACAGAGTCTGTAGTTAAAAAAGGATAATTAGTAGGGCATATAAAATATTGCATAATAGCTATAGGAATCAATCAGAGGACATTAGAAAAGATTGGGGAGAGAGACTGGATATGCAATTCACAAGGAAACAATGTGAGGCCATATGTATGACTCCAAAATATGCAATAAATTCTAGAAGATTTAGGATGTTTGTTTGGAAGTGTTTGTGTAGGTATTTTTATACTGCAAGCAGACTCCAGAGAATTTTTCCTTGGATAGATGGCACATTTTGGAGGTGTGATGTGGAAGAAAGAGGTAACTGGTAACATGATTTGGGAGTTTAATGACTTGGCAAACTTTAACAATTCCCTACAGAGTACTCTGTTGGAAGTATTGGGTAAGCAAATGGGTGTAACTAAGGAAATTCTTTTTTGAGCTGGGATACAGGATCTGAATTATCTAGACATAGTAAGGCCATGTTAAGTTTAATTCTGGTAGCTACCAAAAAATATGACTAGAAAATGGAAATATGAGTCTAAACCAACTGTATTTGAAGTAGTGAATATTTTATCAGAGATAAAAGAACTGGATATAGGATCTTTAGTAAAGGGTAGGAGCAAATTACAAAGAAAATGGAAATTATGGGAAAATACATGCAGAATGTTTTGGAGAAGTGACGTTAAAGGGAAGGCAGGAATACATGCAGAATGTTTTGGAGAAGTGACGTTTAAGGGAAGGTAGGACTTGAACAATTCGTATGCTGCTAGACTGATGATAAATTGTTTAAAATTATGTATGTGATATATAATGTTTGAAACTGTTAACATGGTTTTCCTTTTATATAAATGTATGGTTGCCTATGTCTTAAGTGATAATTCAAAAAAGATCTTTAAAATGAACACCAAATTCTTTATTTACAGTTACTTTTTTCCAGTTAGTGTCTTTCTAAACATCACTGGCATAAAGTGGGTATATGCATGGCATTCCCACCACAAGTTTAAAAAAAAATCAGCAGGAGTCCAGTCTTTGCCATCCACTTTTTCTTGCAAAGCATTATTTCACAAATGTGATCAATGCTTTGTAGTCTCCCATTTATTTGCCAATTTCAGTGCTATTGGTCTTCTTCTTCATCTGCATCTCTCAAAACCAGACTCTGGTTCAAGTCCAAGTTACTCCTGATTCTTCTAATCAATTATTGTGCTTTTTTTCTGCCTCTCTAGCATTTTCCTTTAGAACACAGGGAAAGGTTTCACTAGCAAATTCTTTCTTTAAGCTTTATTGTCAGAAGAATGAGAAGCAGTGCCCCCTTCTGTTTGCTGGTTCAATATTTGTAGTACAAATGTTTTTTTTTTTTCCTCCTTAGCCTTTTCTGCATCCAAAAATATCTTTGGTCCTTCAGGAAGATTATTCTGAAGACAGCTTGAATCTCACACCTGCCTCTTGACATTCCCCAATTGCTAGGATATATTTGCTTCTCCTCTGCCTGGTGTACAGTGTACAATCATTTTTCACAAACACTCTGCTGTGTCCGATTTTTAATACTTTTCCCTTCTTCCACAGTTTTGTCGGGATCAACTCTTTCTATTAATGTGATTATATCTTTGCTATTACAGGTCTTGGTTCCTTTATTATCACCAGGTTTGGAGGTTAATACTTTTCCCTTCTTCCACAGTTTTGTCAGGATCAACTCTTTCTATTAATGTGATTACATCTTTGCTATTACAGGTCTTGGATCCTTTATTATCACCAGGTTTGGAGCATACAGTTCATATATCTTTTCAATCAACAAATCCTGCATTGAAGTACCAGCCCAGTTGCTTATTTGTGCTTTCATAAAATTAACACAGTCTGTTCATTCCCGTTTCTCTTGTATGGAGGAACATCTTAGTTTTTTTCTTTATGCACTCTAACTCCTAACTTTACCATTTTTCAAAACAGCTTGCTTTGAAAAGCCTCAAATTCAGATAGCCTCTTCTTCGTATAAATCTCTGATTTTTTGCAGTTTTATCAGATAATCTGTGTAGCTAGTTAAAGCATCTTCTGTTATTCCATCCTGTTATTTGAATTGATATATTCCTTTAATGTTTCATTTATTTAATCACCTCAGAGTATATTTGATTTGTTTTTCCTCTAAATTACTAGAAGCCATCTCTTCTACCAGACTTGGAGCTTGAACTGTTTTTTGCTGAACTGCTGCAGGATTCTTCCCATACAATGTTTTCTCTTCACATTTTCAAGCTGATTTTTTTTCAGGTTCTCTGAATTTCTTCTTTGCTGGCATCCAGGCAGTGTACTTACTAGCCAGTAACCAAATTTTACCCAAACTGACAATATCACTGACTTGTATGCCCCATTTTCTGTTTTCACACTGGGAGAGCTGAAATTAAGATGCTTATCAGTGTGCAACCATCTTGGAAGTCATGAAAGCAAGTAGGTTAGGCAGAATATTAGTGGACAGAGGAACAGCTGGAGTAGGGAATGTACCAATAACTAAGACAGCTCAGTTCGGACAGCTTGATAATGGTAGGCTGTGAGACTGAAACAGTGGTAGAAATAAGATGGAGGGAGAATCTGGTAACTGGTGGGATGTAAAACAAGAGACAGAATGGCAGAAAATATGGAAATGATGGAGAAGGAAGTTGAGTAGGGATTAAAGAATGAGAAGGGATTAAAGCTATAAAGCTACCTAATAGTGGAGGGTTGTGGCACAAAGAGGCATAACAAGATGACAAAATGAAGGTGAGTTAAACATTTTTTGGAGGAGAGATGAAAGTGATGATAGAGAAGATAAAAATCAAAAGGGAGAGATTTAACAAACATATGGAAAAACTTAGGACTCAGTCAATGGAGGGAAGGATAAAAAAAAGTGAAGCTGGAAATAGCCAGAAAAAAAGTGAAGAAGCAATATGAATAATACAGGAAATCTTCAGGAAATTTGGTGATAAGTTGGGGTTGCAGTTTCACTCAAGGTGGTGGTTAAAATAAATCGCAATGTTCAACAACTTTGTTGTTTAGATATATTTCACTAGGATCATTCTTTTACCACAGTATTGCATGTATTTTTACTGTATTCTATTTAGTGCTTTGCCTTGTGTGTACTAAATTGCACCGTACCTGTTGCTTCATTTTCCAATTAGTCAAGTTTTTCTTCTCAAGTTTGCTCTGTTAATGGGTTTTTACCAAGCTGGCTTATCCTGGTAATATATACCAAATATCATTGTTTCATTAGTACGGTCCTGAAAACTGACATAATTCTATTAGCATGCCATTCCTAAATAAAATAAAAATGTCTAAATTACTAAGGAGATTATGCAGCCAAGCACCAGAGTTGGCATTATCTATCAGCTCAGTAAATTTGCTGGACTTCTGTCTTTAAATAACCATATGTACTGATATGTTTTTGGGATACTTATCTTTACTGCATAGCTTTAGCAGTATTATGGCTTAAAATTTCAATACAGTAGTTGAGTGAAAGCAATAAAAAAAAAGACAAGCCATGAGTTTTTTTTTTTTTTTTTTTTTTTTGCTTTAAGCATTTTTCCCTTCAGAGAAGTGACCAGATGGCAAGATGAAAGAATTATGAATTAAATGATCAGTCTCAGCAGGACTGCTTTAAGTAAATAAAATTATAAAAAATGTACGTGTGTCCTGTGTATCCCTGATGTTATAGCAGCAGGGACACTCATAAAATGATCAGCCTTCACAGCTTTCTTGTTTTTTTCTGCAAGAGATTTTTCTCAGGACTGTGCAATTCTATTTCCCCTGACAGTCTGAGGTCAAGGGCTACAATACTCCAGACAGTGTAGGAATATGTATTTAAGAAATTCAGTTTAAAGGGTCAGTCCATTTGCTAAAGGATGAGACCAAAATTTACTTAATATGCTTCTAACATCTGCAACCTGATTTTCCGTTCTTTCTACTTCCTTAATTCCTTTTTTTCATTCTCTTTTCCCTTTCGTGTAGTACAATAGGCCATAGGCCTAACCTATGTAATCAAATAAAACAGGTTACAGACTGAAATCCTCTTAAGATGTGAAAGTTAATATTGTTGCTTTCACCTTCACAGAATGAGAAACAGAGAGAGGTAGACAGTAGTCCCATTAATAAGTCAAACAAAAGCATCACACAACTGACATCTGAATGAGCAGTGCATTTTTAAGGGAAATTAAATCAGTAGGAAGACAAAAATGTATAACCGGCCATCTGGTGTCTCCCCTCCTATCAATTCAAACTCTTCTGAAGACTTTCGCCAAGCTTCTGTGTGACACTTTAATATGGCAGCAGTGCCATGATGCAACTGTATATAAATCATCAATGCTTTGCTTTCTTTTTCCAGTTTTTGTACATCACAGCCTCCTTTTGAAGTGGAAAGGACCTGTCAGACACTTGTATCTGCTACCTTTGGAGCAAACTCAGATAATTTGTACCACCAAAGTACACAGCATGAAGGGAAATAAGGACCATCTGAATCCACATAGTCTGCGGTTTTCCAGCCTATCAGAGTGAATGACTGGCAATAGAAAAACAAACAAAATATGCAACACATCATTTTAGCATATACTACCAAAAGTCTCACTGCCTCAGCTTACACAGAACCCTCTATAGATTATAACCTTAAATCATGAAAAATATGAACCAGATGAAATTACTGCAATATGCTGTATCCAAAAATAAATAACTGTAGAAACCACAATCTAGTTACTTAACAGATGAGCAAATTAATAAAAAAATACCAATCACTATTAATAAGTAATATCCAACAAAATGGTACACCTCTGTAAAAAGTTTTAAAATATAATTTAAGAAGTTCCCTACCACATTTTAATAATAATATATTTAAGCATCTTTATACATAAAACACATGCCAATATGGAACCCTTAGCTGGTGGATTTTAATGCCTCAATCTATACCATTGAAATAAATGTAAGCACTACTGCTGCTTATTTCATAAGTAACAGCAATTTTATAGGAACACCAACAAGCATTAAATCAGCATCCAAATGTAATATTATTATTTAAAACTGCATTATTCTCATTTTTCCAGTAAACTAGTCTGCAAATACTATTTTCAAGTATAAATACTTGGATAGGGTGGACAGATCTCAGTGTTACATTTACTCAAGGCATAATCATTTCTTACAAAATGGTGTGAGGTGTTACACTCCCTAGAGATGGTTAGTTATCCCATAGTAATATAATTTGCAAGCCTCATGCTCCTCATTCTTTTAGGTTTATATCTTTGTGCTGTCACTGAATTTTCCTGCTGTTTTTGAATCCACCAGTTTTGTGAGGCACAATGTCATGCATCCATAGACTTATTGCTGAAAAGTACTTCAGCGCATCCTACCAAGTCACTATCCATCTGTTTCAAATTCTGTCCCTTCTTTTGTGTACATTCATCTCCTTGTGCTTCTGCCTTCTGAGCCTCTATTGATTCTGTTAATATTTCTGAAATGTTCAAAAAATATTTCTGAAAAGTTCTGTCATATTTCACTTTCCTATTTTTGTCAAGTGTTTAAATATTATGCTCCATTTACTTTTTTTTTTCATAAAGCTTCTGACGAAGATCTTGTTCCCTCTTTTTAACATTCGCTGAACAGTTTTGGTCCAGTATATGTCTCTGTAGCACTTAAAGGCCAAGGACTTTACAGAGTACCTAATAAGTGGTTCCAACAATTGCAATATACAGAGGTGCAAAATCACCCATAGGTTTGCTGCCAATACTTCTCCCTACATATTACAGGATGACATATATTAAGAAATATCATGGAGGAAATACTTAGGTTGCTCAAACTAAACTATCAACTATGAAAGTGTTACATTTCCCTGTAGCACCTTTGCTGTGCTACTTACACAAATAATAAAACTGATCACTCATGGTACTGATCTCAGGGGGACTGCAGTACTAATCTGTATTGCTCTACTTAAAACACTATTTGCTAAGCATTTGCCAGAGTAAGCTGGTATTTTATGAATACAGCAATGGGATCATTCCCATTCTGATACAATAATAAGATTAATTAGGAGAATATATAAAGGATTGCAGACAAAAATTAAAGTGGGAGGGTCCCTCTCTAATAAGTGGTGTTTGAACAGAGGAACCAGGTAGGGGTGTCCTCTTTCCCCCTTACAGAATCTAAATTGTCTAGACATAGTAAAGCAATTACTAGAAAATGGAAATCAAAATCTAAGCCAACTGTATTTGAAGTACTGAATAATGTAAAAGACATAAAAAATGGAAGAGGGATCTTTTAAAAGGGGAAGCAGCAAATTACTTAGAAATAAATGGAATTTATATGCAGAATAATGTTCAGGAAGAGTAGTCCGATTTTAAGAAAAGACAGTAATTGAGCAATTTGAATAATGTTGGACTGAATGACAGTTCTTATAAATAAAGTAAGCATATCTGGCTTGTTTTCTTTACTATTAATGTATGCATGTCTATGTCTTAAGTAATAATTTAATAAAGGTGTTTAAAAATATAATTTGCCATAACACTTAAGTTATTAAACGGACACATTTAAGCCTTTTCTTACATGAACTTTAAGCTTGTCTTTCTTATGAATGCCCTCTTCTGTATTATTAAATGTTGTGGCACCATGTTTGTACCTTCTAAAACTTGTATGAACCATATCCATCGCTTGACCATCATTTTAGTAACCCAGCCAAAGAAATGCCTGAGAATTTCCTTAAGTGATCTACTTGTTCTGAATCCATATGCTCAAGGGTCAGGTAGTCCCCAGGCCTTTAGACATTAAACAAGCTTTTCTTCAAAAATTATTCTAATTTTTTTTTCCAGTCAAGGTTAATCAATTTGTAGTTTCCTATCTTATTCCTCTCTAAATTTTGTGATGTGAAATCTTATCTTTTTCTCTAGTCCAAAAGGCAAAATTTTCTCCCCATGAGTCATTAAGAATCCTGTGTTATTTTTATCATGTCCTTTACTAATTCCTTGAGTACTGTGGCATGAAATCCATCTAAGATCACTGTCTCATGTATTTTTATTTGAAAAATGTTGTTTCTTGAAATAGTCTGGATCAACTCACGAAAAGTACCCCTATGTTACTCATGCTAATTTTTCCATTTCTTTTTTTCATTTCGAGAAAACTTCAGTCAGATGCAAATGGCTTCTACTGATACAGATTTGACTCTTCAGACTTCATGTATCAGAAGAGGTTTAGTTCTCCTTGTTTAAGATATATGTAGGGCAAGCTATGCAACCTGCAGAAATTGGAAATGTAAGACCCCGAAGTTTGTGAATAAGGTAATTCTTAAATGGAGATTTCATTTTTTTTTTCTTGGAAGACGCTTGTCATTTTTGGAAAGCCTTATCAATACGAAGAAGTTTGCAGTATGATTTTAATTCAAGATGTGCAATGTTTAATCAAAAAGCAGTTAAGTTATCTCTGGCTGTAGTATACAAATTGTCTAATCATACTTCTCAGCTGTTCAGATTTTCGCAGAAAGTTCAGATTTTTGCCTCACTTTTTTGGTCTGTTTGTCATAAAATTTGTGGTTTTCTGGCAAATCACTGAGGACTGAGGCTACTAATTATTGGCACACATCTGAGTTTCAGATTTATACCCTACAGAAAATGCACAGGTGCACAAATCCTGTTATTCTTGCAATTTTCAATGGCAATATTTAAAATCTGCCCCTATTTTTGGGTGTTTGTCATCCATTCTTTTAGGCTTTGTCCAGATTTCCTATGCTCAGAGGTTGAGATGTACGATTCTAATTCAAGTAAATGAATGTAAGGCCAAGCATTTCCTTTAAATACGTGATTAGACACAAAATAACTAAGCGTTCTTAGTTTTGTGTTCTCAAAATACCACACAAACTTAAAAAAAGCTTTTATATCTTTCATATGGGGGCTAGGTTAGTTTATTTTTCCATAATTTCTCTTGCTTTATGGCTTTCTTCTGTTTTGTATATTGTGGTGTATTTTCATTACATTGAGTTTTAACTGTATTCTCTTTTCTACTGCATATTTAACTATGAAAGCGAACAGATCTGTCTGTTTTGTGAGTTGCACAGAAACTTAAAGAAACTTACTCAAGTTGCCCACACCTTATATTAAGTTTACAACATAACCCCTTCTCTATCCTCTTTCATTTGCCAAGTCACCCCTCTCTTCAGCTACTTGAATTTATTCCCCTTCCAGTGCATTCCATACAGCCAGAACACTAAATGCCCACCCTATACACTGTATTCCATATAGCCAGAATAGCAAGTGCTCACCCCCATCCACTGTAGTCCATTGAGTCAGAATGTTAAGTGCCCACCTACAATCTATCTTGCTTTTTTTAAATGACTGGCTCTCCTCTTAGACTGCTAAAGCTTGAATTACCCCTCTTTCATATCTAACTGCTTAGTGTATACTGCAACTCTTAAGATAGTAACTTATTTTTTTCCATCTTACATTTAAAATTTGCAACATCTGGTCAAAGACCTCAAATCAGTGGGAAGGCCACATTTATTTATTTATTTTATTTTACATTCGTTGACCGGGATAGTCTAACTGGATACATGTCCATTTTCAGCGGAGGCCTGGGGAGAAAAGCTCCAAAGGTGGTTACATATGCAATCATCACAATGTACAGATAAAACAAGAGTCATAATAACATTGTACAAATAAAATAAGAAGTTATGTCTAACCATAACGTTCCATGTTAGTTGCCTTCTTCTCGCCTTCTTTCTTGCTGGATGGTTCGGAGCCGATCCTCGGCTCTGACTCGGCCTATACTATAGCTTGAGAGCTATTTTTACCGGCTCGAGGCAGCCCTATATCCCACAATACCATGCGCTAACTCCCCAGATCTCATTTGGAAACTAAGACATAGTATAAAAAGTAATATTATAATAATAATATTATAATCCTCTTTTACGAGTACAGGTTACCTGCTAGTAACACTAAGGATACCATGAAAGACGCAACATATTGTATCTCCAGAAATGGAAGGACTCAGAACCTCGAGTCTATCCAGGCTAGGGGGCAGGAGGGAGGGACGCAAGAAAGAAGGCGAGAAGACAACTAACATGGAACGTTATGGTAAGACATAACTTCTTAATGTTAAGTTGTCATTCTCGCCTTCATTCTTGCTGGATGGGACAGCGTCCCTAGCATCTTAGTCCTGGGTGGCTCAATGGAACAGACTCCTGAGTACAGTGGAACCAAAATCAGCTCTATTTCTGGAGGCTAGATCAAGCTTGTAATGGGCAATAAAGGTATGTTTAGACACCCATGTAGCTGCTGCACAAATGGCATCTAGTGGTAACCTTGCTTGAAAAGCCATTGAAGTTGATATTGCCCTGGTTGAATGAGCTTTAGGCCTAGAGGGTAGTTGCCTGTGTCTCAACTCATAGATCAAGGTAATAATAGATGTCAGCCATCTGGAAAGAGTAACTTTCGATACTGGAAGCCCTTTCTTGCCTGCAGCATAAGAGAGGAAGAGCTGGTCTGACTTTCTGAATTGTTTTGTCCTGTCTAGGTAATACCGTAATTGGCGATGAACATCTAATGAATGTAATTTTTGTTCAGCCCTGTTGGTATAGTCTGGGAAAAAGACGGGCAAATCAATGGAGTGGTTTAGATTTGCTTCCGATAACACTTTTGGTAGGAAGGAAGGGTTTGTTCTGAGAGTTACCCTATCTTTATGAAAAACCAAATAGGGAGGATGGACAGACAAGGCTTGAAGTTCCGATACCCTTCTGGCAGATGTTATAGCTACTAAAAACAGCGTTTTCCAAGAAAGAAGTTTGAGGGAGCAAGAAGCTGCCAGTTCAAAAGGAGGTAGAATTAGTGAGGTTAGAACTAAATTCAAATCCCATTGTGGGGGTGGATCTTTGACTGGAGGTCTGAGCAACAAGATGCCCTTGAGAAAGGCTTTACAGAGTTTGTGGGACATAATATTTGCTTCTGAGAGTCCAACATGAAAATTAGCAATGGCCGCTAATTGTACCCTGATAGTGGCCGATGATGACCCCGAATGAAAAAGCTCCGCCAGAAAGTCTAGAACCTCATGAATGGGTGCATGGAAAGGATCTAAGGATCTAGTTTGTGCCCAGTGTAAAAAACGCTTCCATTTACTCGCATAAGTCTTCCTAGTATTGGACTTATGGGAAGCCAGAATGATATCACGAACAGGAGGAGAAATAAGGGGAAGCCTGGCTATGGCTGGAAGTGGAGCAACCAAGCTGTAAGGTTGATGGAATGTAGAGACTGATGCAGCTTGCCCGTGAGGTGGGTCAATAGATCCGGAAGGGGTTCCAGATGCCAAGGCTGTTCCAGTAGGTATTTGTGCAGGAACGGGAACCAAACTTGTCGAGGCCAAAACAGGGCAATGAGGATCATTTTGGATCTCAATGCGGTTGCTTTCTGAATTAGTTGCGGGATCAATGGAAAGGGAGGAAAAGCATAAAGAAGACCCCAGGGCCAAACTTGAACAAGAGTGTCTCTGAGGGTCTGGCCTGGTAGAGGAAAAAGTGTGAAGAAGTCGAGGCACTTGCTGTTTTGCGGAGTTGCGAAAAGGTCGCAGCAAGGCTGACCCACTTCCGAAAAATTCCGTCTACTACCACTTGATTTAGAGACCACTTGTGAGGCATGAAGATAGTTCTGCTCAATCTGTCTGCTATGACGTTGGACTTCCCGGGGATGTGCGTTGCTATCAGAAACCGTTGAGATGAAATCGCCCATTGCCAAAGTCTGAGTGCTTCTCGACAGAGGGGGTAGGACCTTGTTCCGCCCTGCTTGTTTATGTACCACACCACAGACATATTGTCCGTTTGAATTGCTATAGTCCCCGTGGGAAGAGAGCTCTGAAGGGCCTGCAACGTCAAAAGCACCGCCCTCATTTCCAGGACATTTATGTGCAGGTGGCATTCTGACTGTTGCCAAGTGCCCTGGACCGTCCTGCCCTGATAATGCCCCCCCCCACCTGATCAGGGAGGCATCCGTTGTGACAGTGGCAACTGGAGGGGGGAGAACAAAGGGTCTGCCCTGAAAAAGCTGAGGGGAAACCATCCACCAGGAGAGATGTTTCTTGCAAGATGGTGTTATCAAAATGTTGTGGGTCATTGGCAGCTGTTGAAAGGACCACTGAGAAAACAGCATCCATTGAAGGAGTCTCATGTGGAAGCAGGCTAATGGAAGTAGAAGAATCGCCGCCATGAGGCCCAACACTTTCAATACTAGCTTGACTTGGACTCTGCTGGGCTGAAACAGAAGCTGAACATTCCGCCTTATGTCTGTCACTCTCTGAGGTGGTAATGTTGCAGACATTTCTGTGGTGTTTAATACGGCGCCTATAAAGTTTATACATTGACAAGGCGACAAGGAGGACTTTGCAAAATTTATAGAAATACCCAGGCTGTTGCAAAGATGGATAGTATAATCCCTGGCCATTATGAGATCCTGTTTGGTGGTAGTGGAAATGAGCCAGTCGTCTAAGTATGGAAACACCTGGAATCCTTTCTGTCTCAGGTGAGCCGTGACCACTGCCAAACATTTGGTGAACACCTGGGGGGCTGTGGTGAGACCAAAGGGCAGGGCCCTGAATTGAAAATGACTGACTCCCAGCTGGAAGCGGAGAAACCTCCTGGAGCACCTGTGTATTTTTATGTGGTAGTATGCGTCCTGGAGGTCTAACGAGCACATCCAGTTGTCTCTGCCCAAAAAGGGTAGAATGGACTGCAGTGTTACCATCTGAAATTTTGTCTTTAATACATAGCTGTTTAACCTGCTGAGGTCCAAAATGGGTCTCCAATCTCCTGTCTTTTTTGGTACCAAAAAGAATCTGGAGTAGATTCCGGATCCTAGCTGATCTGCTGGGACTGCCTGGATGACTCTTTTGTTTAACAGCTTTTTTATTTCTAGCTGAGCCTGACCCCTTTGTGTGGGTGGTACGTCTGGTAGGGGTTTTGGCAGTTGTACCGGAGGGAAAGGGAAAGGAATTTTGTAACCCTCGGATATGATCTTCTGTACCCATGTGTCTTGGGAGATGGATTGCCAGGCTTCCGGGTACAGAGATAATCTTTCCCCGACTGCCTCCGAAGGCGGACAGTCGGGCAGCTTCTCAGGGATACTGAAAGGGTTGGTCAGGGAAAGATTCCCTGGAACCCTGGTTTTGTGGACCCCCTCTGCCCCTGGGACGGCGTCTGTTATTATTCCCCCCTCTGCCTCTAAGGGGAAATTCACCACGTGTGGCAGGCGCGACTCCCTGTGGTTTGCGGAACCACATCTTTCCACCCCTCTGTCCCTTAGGATAAGGTCTAGAAGGCGTGGAAAAACAGACTTCCACGGCAGAGAGTGTCTTACCATCTTGCTCGCATCTGGTGAGGGTATTCTTCACCTGAGGCCAGAACAATTCTGAACCGTCAAAGGGGGTGTTGGTGAAGGACGCCTTGAAGGGGTCGGCAAAGTTACAGAGTCGCATCCAAGCATGACGTCTCAACGCAACGCCTGTGCCAGTGGCCCTATTCGCACCATCAGCTGCATAAGAGATTAGCCGCATGGAGGAGTTAACAATGGAGTTCAGGGTAGCCAGCTGAGAGTTTATTTTGTCCTTAAACCCCACAGCAGAAGGATCCTGTACCGTTTCACCCAGCTCTGTGAGCAAGTCTCTCTGAAGGCAGGTGAAATGACATAAATAGTTCAGCGATCGCATAGAAAATGTCGCTGAAGCAAAGGTCCACTTGCTGTACCTGTCCATGGTCCTGGACTCTTTGTTAGGAGGATGAACAGGTACAGAAGGATCAGCTAATTCCTTCTTAGTGGCTGCTGCTACCACCATAGCATCAGCTGAAACACCTTTGGCGAGAAAGGATTTGTCATCTGGTGCGGAAATAAATTTAGAAGGCCTCCTAGGGGTAGGTTCTATTGAATCAGGAGCTGCCCATGCCTTTCTAGCCACTACCTCCATTAGTGGGTCGAAAGGGGGAGACACCCAGGAGGTGGAAGGGCGAGATCCAAAGGTGTCAAGGTAAACCGACTCATCCTCAGAAGGTTTGAGAGTGGACCAATTTCCCCTCTGTCTTAGGATCTCCAGGATGTCTGAAAAGGAGACATCCTCAGAGGGGGATCTGGGGGAACCCTCCGACTCATCCAAGTCGGTGTCCGACGTGACAGACTCGGGGGAGTCTATGTGCTTCCTCTTGCACTTTCTTTTCCTAGGGGGTTCCCCTGAAACTTCAGGGGAACCCTCGGAAGAGGAGGAGACACCCAACGTGGGTACCTTACACCTTGGATCTCTGCTGTCGGGTATAGGAGGGTGGCCAGAGACCGTAACAGGCACTACAGAGGGAGGAGCCGCAGAACTTAACCTTGGAGTGGATACTGGGTCCAGCACACTCCTCATCACCTCGAAGGCTCCCCTATCAGACACCAAAGGTAGCTCCGGCTCCGAAGAGGCCGGAACCGCCCCCAGAACCGACAGAAAAGGCTCCGAGAATGATGCCGAGGCCGAAATAACCAGAGCCAAAGCTCCGAGAGGGAGAGCGGGGTCAGACATGGGTCCGATTCCACTCGCCCCCTCGGAGCCAACAATGGAGTCCCGGCGCCTGGACCTCTCCATGGACAGAACCAATAAAGAGGTCGGAGCCGACGACACCAGAGCTGATGGAGGGGGTATCGGCTCCGACGTGGGCAAGGTCACGGTTCCGACGAACTCTGGCTCCGAACTCCAGAGATGAGTCGGAGGAGAAATGGATAAATGTATCGAAGGAGCCACAGTCTGGTGAGATGGGCTCTGAAGCATTTGGGCCAGCGCCTGAGATTTTATGAGTCTACTGACCACCCTCTCGATGTCGTGGTCGGAGAGCCTGGAAGACCTCGATGAATGAGTCCTATGACTCCGCTCCGATAGGAGGGGGGACCTCGGAGCCAATCTGACGGACTCTAAAGAAGGGGACCTAGAGCGCTTGCGCGCTGGGGTCGGCTCCGATGATGGTTTCGAAGCGGAACCCACTTTGTTTGTCTCGGAGCCAGCCGGAACCGAGGTTGGAGCCGTCTCGACAACACCAGCCCTCGGCTCAGAAGCTGGAGCCGAGGGTTTGGCGGTTTTTGATGACTTCCCCGAGCCAGACTTGGACGGGGAGTCATCAGGCTTTAACAAGCCCCTTAGAAGGAGCTTGTTACGCCTTTCCTGCAGGACTCTTGAACTAAATCTGTGACAAATGGAACAAGAGTCCTGCAGGTATAAAGGGCCCAAGCAATAGACACAAGAAGTGTGACCGTCTGTCAGAGACATTTTCTGACAGCACGCGTCACACTTCTTGAATCCCGAGACCTTAACATTGCCCTAAAGACAGTCACTCAATCAGCACACACACTCACTCACTTACACACAAGGGGGAGATGATGGGGCTGACTAAAAAAAACAACACACACACACAGGGGTGGGTAAACAGAAAAACTAAAGCCTGTAGGCCTGATTATAAAAGTTAACTACAGGGGTGGGTAGGGCTTATGAAACAAACACTATTAAGTATAATATCGATAGGGAACAAAAGTAGGGAAAATAACCTAATAAACTACCTCAAAAAATAGAAACTTTGTTGAAAATTCCTTTACTGACCTGAGCCGGTAAAAAAGGCAACCTTGCAGCGAAGCGGCAAATGAGATCTGGGGAGTTAGCGCATGGTATTGTGGGATATAGGGCTGCCTCGAACCAGTAAAAATAGCTCTCGAGCTATAGTATAGGCCGAGTCGGAGCCGAGGATCGGCTCCGAACCATCCAGCAAGAATGAATGCGAGAATGACAACTTAACATCGCACTTTACAGTCACAGTTAAATTTATACAGTCTAACAAACTTCTAATCTGGCTTAACAAATAAAAAGATATTTGAGTTCCATTTACAGACATAGTATTAGTACACTAGTATGAATAAAGATTTAGTCAGGCTTGGAGCAGGGACATATCCATTGAGACTTTTTTTTAATTGAGATAGAGTGGTATTTAAGGTAATGTTTGCAGTAAGTGATTTCCAAATTTTGCCAGCAGAGTTGGCGAACAGGGAGTCTCCAGCTGAGTTGTTGGATTTGATGGCTTGCACTGCCAGTCTATTAGATGAGCGGAGTGATCTGGATTTGAAGTGGGGATAGATGATATTTTTCAATGCAGGTGTATTTTCTGGCTGGTTAAGTGCTTTGTGAGCCACAATAGTTGATTATACTGAATCTGCCTTGGTAGCTCTAACCATCTGAGATAATTTAGATTTTTACAATGATGCGTTTTATAGGGGAGAACAGTGGCAAATCTAGCTATGTTATTATAGCAGCTTGAGAGTTTGTTAAGATCAGTTTTATTTAGGTTGGCAAGTAAAGGGGAAGCATAGTTGAGTGTAGAGAGTAGATGGGAGTGGGCAATGGCAGTCCTAGCATGTGGGGTAAGGAATGGCTTTATCCTATATGGCGAGCCCAGTTTTCTATTAATAGTTTTGATAGTTTTGTTGACGTGCACATCAAACTTAAGATTGTTATCTACAATAACTTCCAGGAGTTTTGTATGGGCATCTAGGGAGATTATGGTACCATTATTAGACTTTATGGAGAGAGAGATAGTGCCATGGATCTTTGGTTGGGGAAGAAAAGTAGGAGCTTTGTTTTCTTAGGATTTAGAATCAGACAGCGAGTGGCAAGCCAATTCTCTACTAGGTTAAAAGTACTCTGAGTTATTGTTAGCAACTCTGAGTGCAGATCAACGTTGAGTCATCTGATTACTGAATGCAGTTGGCTTCACAGATGACAGTGTGGAGTTCATTAATAAAAATGGAAAACAGAAGTGGTCCCAAGATAGATGCCTGTGGGACACCTAGGGTGTTGGGTAGGAGGTTTGAGAGTTTGTTCTGCCATAAGACGGATTGTTGTCTATTGTGCAGGCAGGATTCAAACCACTGGAGAGAGTGACTGCCTAGAGACATTGTTGCCAGGGTGCTGATGAGAAGATGGTGGTTAACCATATCAAAAGCCTTGGACAGATCCAAGAAAAGGGCTGAGGATAACTTGTTGTTGTTCCTGTTATAGTTTATTGCATTAAAGAAGGTGAAGAGAGCTGTGGTAGTATTGTGATTTGTCTTGAAGCCATGCTGAGAGTTAGCCAGTAGGTTGTTTTGGGTTAGAAAGTACAGAAGTTGTTTATGGATGCATTTTTCCATAATTTTTGCCAGAGGTGACAAGATGGCTATGGGTCTATAATTAGACAATTCAGTAGAGTTACCACCTTTATGGAGTGGTATGATATGAGATATTTTCCAGATAGGGGGGACTGAGGCACATTCTGCCTCTCTGTAGTCATCTTGGGATTAGTTCTTCTGTTTTGCTGCTGGTGAGAGATGGAGATGGAGTATAGGGGCATTATTTCCTAGAGACTGCTATCACCAGAAAGTCTAATACCTACTTCATAGGTGCCAGCTTGGGATTTCTGCTACTGTTTTGCTCCTGGTGAGAGAAGGAACAGTGGACATTGATTCCTGCCTGTCCTTGACTGAGCAGTGGGTATCGGTGTATGACCTTCCTGATTGGTCTGGTTGCTGTTCAAGGCATCCTCCTAAAGCTACAACATATGTTCATAGCAGATTACTAGGCTAATGGATTAAAAGACCTTACAAGCCTAGCCATTATTACCCAAATTTTACCTGATTTTAATCCCTATGGGCTAGAGAATGGCTTTTGCCTTTGAGTATTTTACAGACTGCCCCAGTCCATAATGGATATAGGCACCACCCAAAGAGTGAATTTAAATATTTCATCATCCTTTGATCTAAACTGTGTTTGAAGACAGTTAGGAAGCACTGTGTTTTATGTAAATAGGAAGCCCCTTCCTGTGAAGGAGTAATCACTGAGATGCATATCTGTTTCTCCAGTATGTTTTGTTCATGTCACAAAAATAGAAGTTATGTTCTTACCATAACGTTCCATGTTAGTTGTCTTCTTCTCGCCTTCTTCTTGCTGGATGGGTTCGGAGCCGACCTCGGCTCCACTCTAAAGCTCAAGAGTTGGTTCCACCGGCTCGAGGCTCCCCTTATATCCCACAATGCTAGGCAATAGTTACCTCAGATCTCGTTTGTAAGCTAACCCCAGCTTATAACAGAAACAGTATAACTGTAAAAACAGAATCCACCTCTAACAACAGGAAGGAGAAGGGTGACCTATATCCTGAAACAAGAAATATGCATAATAGCATATAGCTAAGAAAGAGGTGGTAGAAAGAGAGGTCACGATCACAACTCCTCTAGGTCTGTCCAGGCCAGGGGAAGGAGGTGGGGAAGAAGAAGGCGAGAAGAAGACAACTAACATGGAACGTTATGGTAAGAACATAACTTCTATATGTTAAGTTGTCTATCTCGCCTTCATTCTTGCTGGATGGGACCGTCCCTAGCACCTTGTCCCGGTGGCCTAACGGAACAGACTCCTGAGAACAGTGGAACCAAAATTAGCTCTATGCCTAGAAGCTAAATCCAACTTATAATGGGAAATAAAAGTGTGAGGAGTAGCCCAAGTAGCCGCTGCACAAATGGTGTCAATAGGCAGTCTGTCTTGGAAGGCTAGAAGTAGCCAAAGCTCTGGTGGAATGGGCTTTAGGCTTATTAGGCAGTTTTTTGTGTCTAATCTCATAAACAAGGATAATCAGAGATGTTAGCCATCTGGATAAAGATACCTTTGAAACTGGAAGTCCCTTTCTGCTTTCATAGGAGACAAACAGCTGATCAGATTTTCTGAATTGTTTCGTCCTGTCCAAGTAGTACCTTAATTGACGATGAACATCCAGACAGTGTAATTTTTGTTCAGACATATTTGAATACTCCGGGAAAAAGACAGGGAGGTCAATGCATTGGTTTAGATTTGATGTTGAAACCACCTTAGGCAAAAAGGACGGGTTAGTTCGTAAGGAAACTCTGTCCTTATGGAACACAAGGTAAGGAGAACGACAACTGAGTGCTTGAAGTTCTGAAATTCTTCTAGCTGATGTGATAGCCACCAGAAAGAGAGTTTTCCATGATAATAACTTTAAGGAACATGAAGCTGCAGGTTCGAAGGGAAAGAATCAAAGAAGCAAGAACTAAATTTAGGTCCCAAGGAGAAGGAGGATTTCTTACAGGAGGTCTGAGAAGAAAAACTCCTTTCAAAAGGCTTTGCAGAGTTTGTGGGACATTAGGGCGGATTCAGAAATACCCACATGGAAATTAGAAATAGCTGCCAATTGAACCTTAAGAGTAGATGGAGATGAACCTGCATGGAAGAGTTCAGCAAGAAAATCGAGGACTAGTTGGATGGAAGCAGTGAAAGGATCTATGTCCTTTCCTTGTGCCCAATATGAAAATCGTTTCCACTTACTCAAATAAATCTTTCGAGTGGAAGATTTATGGGAAGCTATCAAAATATCTCTAACAGAGTGAGATAACTGAGGAAGCCTGGCTACGGTTGGAAGTGGAGGAACCAAGCAGTGAGGTTCAGAGAGGGGAGGGAGCGATGAAACTGACCCGACTGATGGATCAAAAGATCTGGAACTAGGTCCAGATTCCACGGTCGCTCCAAAAGAAATCGATGCAGAAAGGGGAACCACACTTGTCGAGGCCAGTAAGGAGCAATGAGGATCAATGAGGCCTTCTGAGCGATAGCTTTCTGTATTACTTGAGAGATCAGTGAGAAAGGAGGAAATGCATACAGAAGTCCCCGGGGCCAAACTTGGACTAGTGCGTCCCTGCTGGGTTGGCCTGGTAAAGGGAATAGAGTGAAGTACTCTGCACTTGCTGTTTTGGGGAGTAGCAAAAAGATCGCAGCAAGGCTGACCCCACTTGAGAAAAATCTCTCTCACTACAGAGTCTTTCAGAGACCACTCGTGAGGCATGAGAATAGCTCTGCTCAACTTGTCCGCAATGTGATTGGACTTCCCGGGGATGTGCGTTGCTATCAGAAAACGCTGAGAAGAAATCGCCCATTGCCACAGACTGAGTGCTTCTCGACACAGGGGGTATGATCTGGTTCCGCCTTGTTTGTTGATGTACCACACTACAGACATATTGTCTGTCTGGATTGCAATCGTTCCCAAGGGAAGAGAGTGTTGAAGGGCTTGCAACGCTAAAAGCACTGCTCTCATCTCCAGAACATTTATGTGCAAGTGGCACTCGTTTGGTTGCCATGTGCCCTGGACTGTCCTGCCCTGATAATTCCCCCCCCACCCGATCAGGGAGGCATCCGTTGTCAGAGTAGCAACCGGAGGAGGTGGAACAAATGGTCTCCCAACAGGAGCTGGGGAAGACATCCACCACATGAGATGCTTTTGCACGCTTGTGATCATAATGGTGTGAGACATTGGAAGTTCCTGGTATGACCATTGAGAAAAGAGCATCCACTGAAGGATCCGCATGTGGTATCTGGCCAATGGAAGGAGGGTATGGCTGCCATGATTCCCAACACCCTTAGAACTAACCTGGCTTTGGCTCTGTTGTTGTTGAGAAGTAGTGATACCAATTTTTGAATGTCTGATATCCTTTGGTTCGTTAGTGTTGCAGACATGTTTACAGTATCTAATTTTGTCCCTATGTAGGTAATAGTACGACAAGGCGACAAAACAGACTTTTCGCAATTTATTGAGATACCCAGTTTTTGACAGACGCGAAAAGTGTAATCTCTGGCCATCAGAAGGAGATGCTTGGTGGGAGCTGTGAGGAGCCAGTCGTCCAAATATGGAAACACCTGGAATCCTTGTCGTCTCAGGTGAGAAGCTACCACTGCCATGCATTTGGTAAACACCCGGGGGGCAGTGGTGAGACCAAAGGGCAGGGCCCTGAATTGAAAATGACTGGTTCCCAGCCTGAAGCGGAGGAATCTTCTGGAGCGTCTGTTCATTTTTATGTGATAGTACGCGTCCTGAAGGTCTATAGAGCACATCCAGTTTCCTTTTCCCAATAGGGGAAGAATGGATTGCAGCGTGACCATCCGAAATCTTGTTTTCTTGACCGATCTGTTCAAGATACTGAGATCCAAAATTGGTCTCCAGTCCCCTGTTTTCTTTGGAACTAAAAAGAACCTTGAGTAGATTCCGGATCCTAGTTGGTCTGTTGGCACTGGCTGAATAGCTCTTTTTGAAGCAGTTTTGAAATTTCCAAAGCTGCTATATCCCTTTGAGCGGGTGGGACATCTGGAAGGGATTTTTTTGACTGATTTGGAAGACGAAGAAAGGGAATAGAATAACCTTCGGAAATGATGGACTGTACCCATTTGTCTTGTGTCAAGGATAGCCAGGCTTCTGGGTACAGTGACAATCTTCCCCCGACTGCCTCCGAAGATGGGCAGTCGGGCAACACCTCAGGGATGCTGAAAGGGCTTATCGGAGGATGTTTCTCGATTGCCCTGGTTCTGGACCCCTCTGCCTCTAGGGCGGCGTCTACCATTGTTGTTCCCCTCTGCCTCTGGCGGGGAACCGACTCTGTCGTCAGGCGAAGTCCCTTGGGATTGTTTACGGAACCACATCTTTCCCCTTCTGGCCTTTGGGGTAAGGCCTAGAAGGAGTAGAAAACGGACTCCGACGGCAGAAAGGGTCTTGCCATCAGTCTCGCACCTAGTCAGGGTTTCTTTCACTTGTGGACCAAAGAGATGATCCATCAAAAGGGAGTTTGTGAAAGACGTCTTGAAAGGTTCCGCAAAATTGCATAGCCGCATCCAGGCGTGCCTACGTAAGGCTACCCCTGTTCCTGCGGCTCTGCTCGCTCCATCGGCCGCATAAGAGAGGCGCATGGAGGAGTTGGAAATAGAATTAAGGATAGCCAGCTGCGTGTTCATTTTCTCTTGAAACCCGCAGCTGTAGGGTCCTTCAGCATTTCACTCGCTTCTTTGATCAAGTCCCTTTGAAGACGAGTGAAATGGCACAGGTAATTCAGCGAGCATAGTAAATGTCGCTGAGGAGAACATCCGCTTCCACCTATCCATGGACCTAGATTCCTTGTTAGGTGGATGGACAGGCACTGAAGGATCAGCCAGTTCCTTCTTTGTGGCGGCAGCTACCACCATAGCATCCACAGAGACTCCTTTTGATAAAATTCCTTGTCTGATGGAGCTGTGATGAATTTGGAGGGTCTCCTGGAGTGGGGTCCACTGAATCAGGAGCCGTCCATGCCTTTTTAGCAACCACCTGCATGAGGGGTCAAGGGGGACACCCAGGAGGTGGAAGGACGAGAGCCAAACGCCTCAAGATACACAGATTCGTCCTCCGAAGGGTTGAGGGCTGGCCAATTTCCCTCTGTTTAAGGATCTCCAGAATGTCTGCAAAGAGACATCTTCAGAAGGGGAACGGGGAACCCTCAGAATCATCCAGATCTGTGTCGGACGTGATAGACTCAGGTGAGTCAATGTGCTTCCTCTTGCACTTCCTCTTCCGAGGGCTCTTCTGCCAAATCAGGAGAGGCCTCGAAGAGGATGAAATCCCCAAAGGGAGCTCCTGAGGAGTTGGCTCTCTGCGGTCCGGGATGAGGGAGTGAGTCGACTTACCCTGAGGCAGCATAGAGGAGGGGCTGACGGAGCCGACTGTGGAGTAGAGCCAGGCTCTAACACACTCCGCATGACCTCGAAAGCACCCCTGTCAGGCAGAGCCAGAGGTCCCGCTCCGAGGAGCTAAGGATCCCCTCGGCACCGACAGTGATGGCTCGAGGCCGATGTCGGAGCCGAACTCACCAGCGCCCGAAGCACCGAGGGGAGAGGGGGTCGGACAAGGGTCCGATGCCACTCACCCCTCGAGCCGATGAGGGAAGTCCGCCGAGATTCCTCCATGGAAGAAAATGGAGCACGACGGAGCCGAAGACAATTGCCTCGGCTCGAGGTGACCACAGTCTCGGTTCTGACATGACCCGGCTCGAACTCAAGAGAGTCGAAGGAGGAAAGAGTTGATGGACCGGGCAGGCACCGACTGATGAGTCGGGCTCTGAAGCATCTGGGCTAGTGCCTCAGACTTGAGTAGTCGACTCACCACCCTCTGAAGGTCATGATCGGACAGCCTCGATGACCTAGAGGAATGAGACCTTTGGCTCCGTTCAGACAGCAGGGGAGATCCTGGAGCCGAATGAACGGAGCCAAGAGAAGGTGACCTAGACCTCTTTCTGGTTGTCGGCTCAAGATCTTGTCGGAGCCGACACGGTACCTCGATAACCTCGGCTCCGGAGCAGGAAGCCACAGAAACTGTGGACTGAGTCTTATCGGCTCCAGCCGGAGCCGATAAAGGCAAAGGTTGAACAACCTGAGGTCTCGGCTCAGAAGCCGGAGCCGAAGACCTCGATGCCTTGGAGGGCTTCCCTGTTGAGACAGACAGGGAATCCTCAGGCTTCAACAAGCCTCTCAATATAAGCTTGTTTTTTCTTTCCTGCAGGACCCTGGGGCTGAAGCCATGGCAGACAGCACAGGAGTCCTGCAGGTGCAAACCCCAGACAATAGACACAGAAGTGTGAGCGTCTGTCAGAGACATTTTCTGACAGCACGCATCACACTTCTTGAATCCGGAGACCTTTGCTTCTTTAGACATAGCCTAACTGGTGAACACAAACACACACTCAAACACACCAGTTATACCCTGTCAAAAATACAAACTTTAGTAAAAATACTAAAAAATAAAGTACAATAAACAGTAGTACACTACACAAACACTCCCTAGGGAAGGGAAGGCCTAAGGCCCAAGGGAAGAACTAAAGTTCTTTTAACAAGAAACGGAAAAATTAGGTTCGGGATAAAGTTCAAAGAACTACACTAATTTAAGAATAACTAAACTAAAAAGGGGTAACTTTTTATAGAAAAGCTAAAACTCACCAGGAACCGTAGAAAACCAACCTCGAGATCTGAGGTAACTATCGCCTAGCATTGTGGGATATAAGGAGCCTCGAGCCGGTGGAACCAACTCTCGAGCTTTAGAGTGGCGAGTCAGAGCGAGGTCGGCTCGAACCATCCAGCAAGAATGAAGCGAGATAGACAACAACATATAGAAGTTATGTTCTTACCATAACGTTCCATATTAGTTGTCTTCTTCTCGCCTTCTTCTTCCTGGATGGGTTCACCTCGCTCCAACTCGCCACTCTAAAAGCTCGACAGTTGGTTCCACCCACAATGCTAGGCGTGAGTTACCTCAGATCTCGTTTGTAAGCTAGGCCCAGCTTATAATAGCAATAAAATAACTATAAACAAAGTCCACCTCTATAAACCAGGGAGAAGAGAAGGGTGACCTACATCCTGATCCAGGAAAATATACACAGCAGCATATACCTAAAATAAAGAGGTGGTAGAAAGAGAGGTCACAATCAAACTCCTCTAGGTCTGTCCAGGCCAGGGGGAAGGAGGGTGGGACGCAAGAAGAAGGCGAGAAGAAGACAACTAACATGGAACGTTATGGTAAGAACATAACTTCTATATGTTAAGTTGTCTATCTCGCTTCATTCTTGCTGGATGGGACCGTCCCTAGCACCTTGTCCCGGTGGCCTAACGGAACAGACTCTTGAGAACAGTGGAACCAAAGTTAGCTCCATGCCTAGAGGCTAAATCCAACTTATAATGAGAAATGAAAGTGTGAGGAGTAGCCCAAGTAGCCGCTGCACAAATGGTGTCAATAGGCAGTCTGTCTTGGAAGGCTATAGAAGTAGCCAAAGCTCTGGTAGAATGGGCTTTAGGTTTGTTAGGCAGCTTTTGGTGTCTAATTTCATAAACAAGGGAAATCAGAGATGTTAGCCATCTGGATAATGATACCTTTGAAACTGAAAGTCCCTTTCTGCCTTCTGCATAAGAGACAAACAGCTGGTCAGATTTTCTGAATTGTTTGGTTCTATCCAAATAGTACCTTAACTGACGATGAACATCTAGCCAATGCAATTTTTGTTCAGACCTGTTAGAATATTCTGGAAAAAACACAGCCGGTCAATGCTTTGATTTAGGTTAGGCTTGAGGCTATCTTAGGTAAAAAGACGGGTTGGTTCAGAAGATACCCTGTCCTTATGAAACAACAGATAAGGAGGTCGACAGCTGAGTGCATGAAGTTCTGAAACTCTTCTAGCTGAAGTAATAGCTACCAGAAAGAGAGTCTTCCATGATAGCAATTTTAAAGAACAGGAGGCTGCAGGTTCGAAAGGGGAGAGAATCAAAGAACTGAGAACTAAATTTAGGTCCCAAGGAGGAGGAGGATTTCTTATCGGAGGTCTGAGTAGAAAAACTCCCTTCAAAAAAGCTTTGCAAAGCTTGTGGGACATGATGGCAGACTCTGAAATGCCCACATGAAAGTTAGAAATAGCTGCCAATTGAACTTTAAGAGTAGAAGGAGATGAACCTGCATGGAAGAGTTCAGCTAGAAAATCAAGGACCATTTGGATGGAAGCAGTGAAAGGATCTATGTCCCTTCCTTGAGCCCAATAGGCGAAACGTTTCCACTTACTCAAATAAATCTTTCTAGTGGAAGATTTATGGGAAGCTATCAAAATATCTCGGACAGAGTGAGATATTTGAGGAAGCCTGGCTAAGGTTGGAATTGGAGGAACCAAGCAGTGAGGTTCAGAGAGGAAGGGAGCGATGAAACTGACCCGACTGATGGATCAAAAGATCTGGAACTAGGTCCAGATGCCAAGGTCGCTCAACAGAAATTGATGTAGAAAGGGGAACCAAACCTGTCGAGGCCAGTAAGGAGCAATGAGGATCAACGAGGCCTTCTGAGCGATAGCTTTCTGTATCACTTGAGAGATTAGTGGGAAGGAGGAAATGCATACAGAAGTCCCGGGCCAAACTTGGACTAGAGTCTCTGCTGGGCTGACCTGGTAGAGGGAATAGGGTGAAATAATCTCTGCACTTGCTGTTTTGGGGAGTAGCAAAAAGGTCGCAGCAAGGCTGACCCCACTTGAGAAAAATTTCTCTCACAACAGAGTCTTTCAGAGACCACTCGTGAGGCATGAGGATAGCTCTGCTCAACTTGTCCGCGATTTGATTGGACTTCCCGGGGATGTGCGTTGCTATCAGAAACCGCTGAGAAGAAATCGCCCATTGCCACAGTCTGAGTGCTTCTTGACACAGGGGGTAGGACCTGGTTCCGCCTTGTTTGTTGATATACCACACTACAGACATATTGTCCGTCTGGATTGCTATCGTTACCAAGGGAAGAGAGTCTTGAAGGGCTTGCAACGCTAAAAGCACTGCTCTCATCTCTAGAACATTTATGTGCAAGTGGCATTTGTGTGGTTGCCATGTGCCCTGGACAGTTCTGCCCTGATAATGCCCCCCCCCACCCGATCAGGGAGGCGTCCGTTGTCAGAGTAGCAACCGGAGGAAGGGACAAAGGGTCTTCCCAATAATAGCTGAGGAAGACATCCACCACAGAAGATGATTCCTGCATGTCTGCGTAATCATAATGGTGTGGGACATCGGAAGTTGCTGGTATGACCATTGCGTGAAGAGCATCCATTGAAGGATTCTCATGTGGAACCTGGCTAATGGAAGCAGAGGTATGGCAGCCGCCATAATCCCCAACACTTTCAGAACTAACCTGGCTTTGACTCTGTTGCTGCTGAAGAGGAGTGAGACCAGTTTGTGTATGTCTGCTATTCTCTGATGTGTTAGTCTCTTGAACATGTTGACTGTGTCTAGATTTGCTCCTATGAAGGTAATAGTACGACAAGGCGACAAAACAGACTTTTCGCAATTTATTGAAATGCCTAACTTTTGACAAATGCGAAAGGTGTAGTCCCTGGCCATTAGGAGAAGATGCTTCTTGGGAGCTGTGAGGAGCCAGTCGTCCAAATATGGAAACACCTGGAATCCTTGACGTCTCAGGTGAGAAGCTACCACTGCCATGCATTTGGTAAACACCCGGGGGGCAGTGGTGAGACCAAAGGGCAGGGCCCTGAATTGAAAATGACTGGTTCCCAGTCTGAAGCGGAGGAATCTTCTGGAGCGTCTGTTCATTTTTATGTGATAGTATGCATCCTGAAGGTCTATAGAGCACATCCAGTTTCCTTTCCCAAAGGGAAGGATGGACTGCAGCGTGACCATCCGAAATCTTGTTTTCTTGACTGACTTGTTCAAGATACTGAGATCCAAAATTGGTCTCCAGTCCCCTGTTTTCTTTGGAACTTAAGAACCTGGAGTAGATTCGGATCCTTGCTGGTCTGCTGGAACTGGCTGAATTGCTCTTTTGCAAGCAGCTTTGAAATTTCCAAAGCTGCAAGATCCCTTTGAGCGGTGGAACATCTGGAAGGGATTTTTGATTGGTTTGGAATGCGAAAGGGAATGGAATAGCCTTGAAATGATGGACTGTACCCATTTGTCTTGAGTCAGGGATAGCCAGGCTTCTGGGTACAGTGACAATCTTCCCGACTGCCTCGAAGGTGGGCAGTCGGGCAACACCTCAGGGATGCTGAAAGGGCTTATCAGAGAAGACTTCCCGGTTGCCCTGGTTCTGCGGACCCCCCTGCCTCTAGGGCGACGTCTACCATTGTTGTTCCCCCCTCTGCCTCTGGCGGGGAACCGACTTTGTGCATCAGGCGAAGTCCCTTGAGATTGTTTGCGGAACCACATTTTTCCACTTTTCTGGCCTTTGGGGTAAGGCCTAGAAGGAGTAGAAAAACGGACTCCGACAGCAGAAAGAGTCTTGCCATCTGTCTCGCACCTAGTCAAGGTTTCTTTCACTTGAGGACCAAAGAGAGATGATCCATCAAACGGGGAATTAGTGAAAGACGTTTTAAAGGGGTCCGCAAAGTTGCATAGCCGCATCCAGGCATGCCTGTGTAAGGCCACACCTGTCCCTGTGGCCCTGCTCGCTCCATCAGCCGCATAAGAAAGGAGGCGCATGGAGGAGTTAGCTATGGAGTTCAGGGTAGCCAGCTGAGTGTTCATCTTGTCTTGAAAACCTGCAGCCGTAGGATCCTTCAACATGTCACTCGCTTCCTTGATCAAGTCTCTTTGAAGACGAGTAAAATGGCATAGGTAGTTCAGCGAACGCATAGCAAAGGTCGCTGATGAGAACATCCGCTTCCCGTACCTGTCCATAGACCTAGATTCTTTGTTAGGGGGATGAACAGGCACTGAAGGATCAGCTAGTTCCTTCTTGGTGGCAGCAGCTACCACCATAGCATCCACAGAAACACCTTTTGTGAGAAATTGCTTGTCAGTTGGTGCTGTTATAAATTTGGAGGGTCTCCTGGGGGTAGGGTCCACTGAATCAGGAGCCATCCAGGCCTTCTTTGCAACCACCTGCATGAGGGGATCAAAGGGGGGGGACACCCAGGAGGTGGAAGGGTGAGAGCCAAACGCCTCAAGATACACAGATTCATCCTCCGAAGGGTTAAGGGCTGGCCAATTTCCCCTCCGTTTCAGGATCTCTAGAATGTCTGCGAAAGAGACATCTTCAGAAGGGGAACGTGGGGAACCCTCGGAATCCTCTAAATCTGTGTCAGAGGTGACAGACTCAGGTGAGTCTATGTGCTTCCTCTTACACTTTCTCTTCCTAGGGGGCTCCCCTGCCAATTCAGGAGAGGCCTCGGAAGAGGATGAGATCCCCACAGGGGATTCTTGAGGACCTTGCTCTCTGCGGCCTCTGCACCGAAGTGGGAGGGGCGGACGGAGCCGACTGTGGAGTCAAACAAGGTTCCAACACACTCCGCATGACCTCGAATGCACCCCTGTCAGGCAGAGCCAGAGGTCCCCGCTCCGAGAAGCTGAGAACCTTCCTCGGCACTGACAGAGATGGCTCCGAGGCCGATGTTGGAGCCGAACTCACCAGCGCCGAAGCACCGAGAGGGAGAGGGGGGTCGGACAAGGGTCCGATGCCACTCACCCCCTCTGAGCCGATGAGGGAAGCCCGGCGCCGAGATTCTTCAAAAGAAGAAATCGGAGCCGACGACGGAGCCGAAGACAAATGTATCGGCTCCGACGCTACCACAGTCTCGGTCCCGAGATGCCCCGGCTCCGAGCTCAAAGGAGTCGGAGGAGGAATATTTATTGGAACAAGTTGAGGCATCGACTGATGAGTCGGACTCTGGAGCATTTGGGCCAGTGCCTCGGACTTCAAAAGTCTACTCACTACCCTCTGGAGGTCGTGATCCGAGAGCCTCGATGACCTGGAGGAGTGAGATCTATGGCTCCGTTCAGACAGCAGGGGAGACGCTGGAGCCGAATGAACGGAGCCAAGGGACGGTGACCTCGATCTCTCTCTAGATGTCGGCTCCGATGGTTTGATCGGAGCCGACCCAGGAATCTCTAATGCCTCGGCTCCGGCCGGAGCCGAGGAAACCACGGATACTGCAGTCAAAGACTCATCGGCTCCAGCCGGAGCCGATGAAGCAGTAGGGCTTGAAGCCTTAGGCCTCGACTCTGAAGCTGGAGCCGAGGTCTTAGAAGCCTTAGAAGGTTTCCCCAATGACACAGAAAGGGAACCTTCAGGCTTAATTAAACCCCTCAAAATGAGTTTATTTTTTCTCTCCTGCAGGACTCTAGGGCTGAAGCCATGGCATACAGCACAAGAGTCCTGCAGGTGTAAAGGTCCCAGGCAATACACACAAGAAGTGTGACCGTCTGCCAGAGACATTTTCTGACAGCACGAGTCACACTTCTTGAAGCCAGAGACCTTTGTATCCATGGACATATTCAAGGAACCGAAGTGTAATCACACACAGAAACACACACACACAGATTACACTGATAGGGTTCAAAGGGAATTATTTAAACTAAAGGTAAGTTAAATAAAACTCCCTAATTAAACACATACACACCCTAAGGATAGGGAAGGAAGGGCCCGAAGGCCTTAGGGAAAGAACTATAAGTTCTTTAGAAAAAAAGGGGGCTTGATAAAAGGTAGAAGGGATAATAAGTCCACTACACTAAAGGGAAAGAAAATTACACTAAGCTAGCCTAAGTCTAAAGAATTTAAACTAGTCTAACTTTCACTAACCTGGAGCCGGTAGAAAACACACCTCGATCGCTGTAGCGGCAAACGAGATCTGAGGTAACTCACGCCTAGCATTGTGGGATATAAGGGGAGCCTCGAGCCGGTGGAACCAACTCTCGAGCTTTTAGAGTGGCCGAGTCGGAGCCGAGGTCGGCTCCGAACCCATCCAGCAAGAATGAAGGCGAGATAGACAACTTAACATCAAAGATTCCTAGTTTGGGTGACCCTCATGCAGTTTGTCTTGTGTATGTGTAACAATTCCATTGGGCTGGATATGTGAGTACCTTGTAGGCTAGGCAACGTCACAGGACATGTTGTTTACATCCTGTATTTTTTGTAAGGAACTTCTGAGGCTGCTCCAGCTGTTGCAAGTGCCTGGTCAAGTACATGTCAAAAGATGCACTGTACCCAATTATTGGTCTGATGAGGGCTGAGTACAGGGAGATATATAACATCCTTGGATCTGGATGCCATTCCTTTACTTATAAGCTGTGACACACAGGAGGACTTCCTCACCACTGTAGACACACGGTGGTCAAAGTTCAGGCTACTATCTACCTGTGTACTTAGATATCTCTCTCTCTCTTAGGGGTGTTCTATTAATGTTATAATTTGCAGGGGGTATTTGACTTCCCAGAGGGTATGTTTATGCATTTTTTCATTCCGTTTTAGGCCATGTCTCTGGTACCAATAATTTCTCTGAATCAGACTCTGCTGAAGGATATCTACATCTTTGAGGGATTCAATGACTGCCCCCCCCTTGCAGTCATCAACGCCCCCTTGCAGTCATCAACGCACTTAATCAAAGACCTTCTACATTAGCCTTGACTTAGAGAAGTATATTCCAAACAGGAGAGGTCCCAACACCGAGCCCAGTAGATGCCGAAAGTGGTTGGTCTATACAAGTCTTCCTCCTATAGGGCACCATGTAGGGTCTGTGCTGTAGTCTCATAGCTGATACTCTAAATTATGAAAGGCTGCAAGTGGTTATGGTGGTGAGCAGTTGTCTTACCTGGAGAAATGAAGAAAATCTCCCAGACCATTTTGACAAAGACACCCTCCCACATCAGCTGAACAAATGTATAAGCATCAGCTGGGACACAAACTGCTCCATGATATCTTGATAATAGCTCCTCCAGTCAGTTATTTCTGTGGTGTGGGAAGAACCCCTGCCTCTGAGAAAGAAAATTAAGACCTATAGGTGGAGGAGAGCTTGATGGTCAATAGACACCAGGAAAATGTGTGTGTGTGTGTGTGTGTGTGTGTGTGTGTGTGTGTGTGTGTGTGTGTGTGTGTGTGTGTGTGTGTGTGTCTATATATATATATATATATATATATATATATATATATATATATATATATATATATATATATATATATATATATATATATATATATATATATATATATGTATATATGGGTCTACTTCACTTACCTGAATGCCCACATCACTGGATTTCACTTTGCTGAGACGAATACACAGACAAACCAGAAGACTGATATCCAGAACACTGACATTCTGACTTCATAACCCAGGTATTTGATACTGTGCTAACTAGACACACTGTGGCTTGTCAGAGAACATCTCCCTAAATTCATGTTATAATGGTAGCTCTTTTTTGTGGATTGCATAGGTGATAACAGATATGAAAGCATTGTATGTTTCAGGATGAAGTTTTATGGAGAAGGGTTATTAAGTACAAAGATGTTTAAGCAATATAACACGGAATATATGTAGTGTCAAACAGTTTATCAAACTGTTGCTTGAGATATTTGCAGCCAGAAACCATATTTACTTCCAGTGCAGCTATCGCAGGTTCACAGTTTTATATGTTCATACTAGGCAGTTAGCCACAAAGGTCATAGAAACATAGATACTACAGTTTGCTTATCACCTCTGTGCATAGGACCTTGACTGGTGGTGAATTTATGGTTACCAATCCAGTCATCTGAATTAGATTTAAACAAAGCAAGGGATCTGATTAACTTGGTATGGAGTTAAAGTATATTCCAGAGGTAGGGGATCATTTGAGAGTGATATATTTCTTTCTAGCAGGTCCTATTTACATTAGGGTATAGATTTACGTAACTAGAGGTGTTATTTGTGGTGTTTGCAGTTTCACGAACATGTAGAAGGTCAGGCAGCTTAGATTTATTTGCCACATTGCAGGGCAGGCAGAGATCAAAGAGAAGTCAACAGACCGAGAAGAGTGATAAAACATTTACACATTCACTGTAGATTAAGGAGCTCATACTAGAGATTATTTTGAAGGAAACATTATACTTTTATAGCTGAACCATTTACTTGGATAGATAACTGCCAAAGGAGGCATTACATTTGTCTAATAAGGACAGTCTTGGAGGAGGACTTTAAATTCCTTGGACATGGAAAAGATTTGTTAAGAATAAGAATAAGAATGCATTACTTAACTAACCTAGTCAACAAGGAGTAAATAAAATAACATAAATAAATAAACTAAATGAATAAACAGTTGGGCTTAAGAAGAATATTACTAAGGAGAGCTGAAGCAGAATTTAACTCTGCATCTGCCCTGTCAAAGGAGAGCTGAAGGAGAGTTCATTGTCCAGAAGGAGGGTTCATGTCCACACACATGTCCAAGTTCTGAAAGACAATGGAAGGTTTAGGTGGGTGTCATTTAGGTGAAAGTTGCAAGGATGATCTCATTTCTTATGATCATAGGAACTTACTAGGCTATAGGCTATTGACCCTGAGGCCCTTTTAAACCTAGCCAAGAATTTAGCCTATGGTCTGACAAGTCAGCAGCCAATGCACCTGTCCAGCAGGGACACAGGTGGAATCTCAGTTGTGTATTTTCTATTCCCCATCCAGTTATCCAGGTTGTGTCTGAAAAGGGTTAATAAGGTACTCTGCTTGACATGGACAGGAAGTCAATTCCACAGCAGGGGAATCTCTGGGACACAAATCTGTCCCGCCAACAAGTCCTATTGATGTCATAGACCAGGTTGAGGTCACACATGTAGGTTACTCGAGTGGAGCTTGACTTGCGGATATGCAGCAGTCCCATCAAGGTAGGGTGTGAGATTGCTTTGTATGCCAAACAGAGGTCATGTCTTAGTAGTCTGTATGAGACTGAGTAGAGGGACATGGCTTTTAGTCTGTCTGTGTAGGATAGATGTTTTAGGCCCTGGATTCTCCTGGTGAGGAACCTCTGTGGTCTGTCCAGCTGCTGCATGTGCTTTGTGAGTTACATGCCAAAAGGTGTACTGTACTGAATAATGAGTCTTATAAGGGAAGAATACAGTGATGTTATGACCTCCTTGTCTCTGGATGAGATTACCCTTACTAACAAAGTGGGCCATGTAGAAAGCTTTCTGCATAACGGAGGTAATATGGCAGTCAAAAGTCAGTTTGCTATCAACCTGGGTGCCCAAGTTCCTCACAACTGATTGCATGCTTAGGACCTTGTTATTAATGTGATAATTTGTGGGGACGTCACTCTCCCCAAAGGTGATGATGATGCATTTTTTTGGTATTCAGTTTGAGACTATGTTTCTGGCACCAGTCATTTGTTTGGGTGAGACCCTCTTCGAGGATGTCCACATCACTAGGGGAATTGATGGCAATGCCCAGCTTGCAGTCATCTGCAAACTTGGTCAGCCACAGCCCACTGGTTTTGGCCTGAACATCAGAAAATTATATCCCAAACAACAGAGGCCCCAAGACTGATCCCTGGGGTACACCACTCATTATGGGTCTACTGCTTGAGGTGGCTTCCCCTGTTTTGAGTAGGTTGGTTGTATTAGTGTGCCAGTTTGCTACCCATCTGGTAACATACTGATTAATGCCTTGTTGAGAGAGTTTATCTATTATACTTGAGTGGGGAATAGCATCAGAGGCTTTGGCCAGGTCAAGGTAGGTGTTGTGCACCGTCTCCACCTTGTTCTTGGCTTTGGTAAATGTCTCAAAGAAGTCAACCAAATTTAACAGACAGAACCTCCCCTTGATGAAACCAAACTGTGTGGAATCAAGCGTTTGGAGGTTGCCACTGTCCTTGTTAATGAGGTCCATGATAATCCTTTCCATGACCTTGCAGATCAGGTTAGTTAGGCTGATGGGTCTATAATTTCCTGGATCGGTGGATGTTCCACCTTTGTGCAGAGGGATGACAGTGGTTGTCCTCCACTTGGCTGGTATGAAGCTGGTACTCAGGCTTTGGTTGAACAGGGTGCATAATGGTGCTGCAAGTTCCTAACTGAGTTCATGTAGAATGCAGCCTGGGATGTTATCGGGTCCAATGGAGGCTGCATTTTTTGCCTTTGAGAGGGCAGTGATGACTTGCTCCCTAGAGATAAGGGGAGGGGGCAGGTGCTGGGGACATCCTGATTTACTTATGGGGAGGGGTGAAGTTTTCAGTGAACCTGTATGCCAGCAGGTTGGCTATATCTACGGCATTTTGTGTGTGGTATCCTTGACCACCAGTTCTGAGCAGATCTGAGTGCTTCCTTTGAGATTGCAGACATATGTGAAGAAGGCCTTATGATTGTTTTTTGTAGATGTGGCCAGTTTGGACTCGAAGTTTACTTTGGAGGATTTCACTAGTGCTCTTATTTGCTTGTTCAGGCTAAGGAGAGATTGCTTCCAATTAGGTACCTGCTCCTTATTGGTCCTGCACATCAATTTTTTTCCTTTAATTATAGAGTTTATTGCAGATTTCTACCAGACAGGTTTACTTTTCCTTGAGGAGGATGATTTTGTCCTGTCGGGTATTCCTGATTTCATGCAGCTATATAAATGCTCATATATTACTTTGGTGTGGGTTTGGACATAAGTGGCAGTTACTATAGAGGGGGAGGTGGCTGTGAAACTGTTTATGCCTTCCCTCAGGGGGTTAAAATCAGCTTTGGAGAAGTTTTTTTGTTTGACCCTAGGTGGTGCGGGGTTGAGGGAGATGGTGACTTCGAAAGTGACCCCTTTATGGTCAGATCTTACCAAGGACGATGACACTGTAGGGATGCTGCAGTGGTTACTCATGTTGTTTAACACCAAGTACAAGATATTATCATCTCTTGTGGGTGTGTTGACTAGCTGGTCCAAGGCATTCGCACTGACAAAATCAAGGAATTTCTGGGCATTTGTGTTTTGGCATGAGTAGTTCTTTCAATGTATGGTTGGATAGTTAAAGTCGCCCAGGATCAGGCTAAAGGGTTGAATCTTGATAGATTCGAAGAGGTCCAGATAGGTGGAGTGGGCATCTTGAGTCAAAGTTGGGGGCCTGTAGCTAGCTATAATTTCAATAGGGGTCTTGTCAATGGTTAACTGCACGAAGAGTGTCTCCTGTGCGTCATACTGTTTGACCAGTCTGGAGGTGTGTAGGTCTTTAATATATATTCCAACTCCACCTCCTTTTAAATAAACTAAATGAATGAATGAATAAATAGCTGAGCTTATTATGCTAGGGAATTACTATGGTACATTTTGTAGCACTGATTATTAGTCCATGGTTGACACAATCTGAATTTATACGGTTAGACCCTCTCAGAGAATATAGTTGTCATTTGAGCTGTTAATAAAAGAGTCACAAAGTAAAGATCCTAGAACTGACCAATGGGGAATGCCACTGGTGATAAATATTTTCAAGGAAAGTGTCACCTACCCTGATAGAATGTGTTGTTTATGTTACACAATTTATTGACTGAAGTATAAAGAAAATTAATTTTTAGATGGGTCAGTTTATCAGTGATTCTACACTGTGGGATGGTGCCAAATACCCTTTCTAAGCCCAAGAAGATGGTGTTTATTGATCTGCCTTGCA